>NW_022473992.1:75967-231779 GCF_009819795.1 Aythya fuligula | reverse complement strand
TCCACTGAGTCCAAATTCCCTTCACTGAACCCCAGTTTCCTTTCACTGAACCTAAATTCCCTTCTCTGAGCCCAAATTCCCTTTACTGAGCCCAAATTCCCATTATTGAGCCCAAATTCCCTTCATTCAACACAATTCCCATTTACTGAGCCCAAATTCCCTACTCCAAGCCCAAATTCCCTACTCCAAGCCCAAATTCCTGTTATTGAGCCAAACTTCCCTACTCCAAGCCCAAATTCCCGTTATTGACCCAAACTTCCCTACTCCGAGCCCAAATTCCCTTCACTAATATTGATGAGTTTGGACCCGTATGTTGCGTTTTGGGGCAAATACGGAGATATCTTTGCTTTGGACACCTTTTTTTGACAAAATACATGCAGATTTCAGCCCTTTACGGTTCTTTACTGCAGCACCCATCGCAGAATGGGTTGAATCTGCCCAAATTTGGCTACACTGGGCCGTTTTATGTTCACCCTTCGATGGTTGGACGATGACGCTGCTCCGCCAGGTCAACCCCGGGGCTGTGGGCAACCACGACGTTGGATGAGTCCGGAGGGGGCCTCGTGAGTCCCGGGGGGTCCCTGACCCTGGTCTGCAAGGCCTCCGGCTTCACCTTCAGCTACTACGCCATGTTTTGGGTGCGACAGGCACCCGGGAAGGGGCTCGAATACGTCGCGGGTATTAGGAACGATGGTAGTTGGACAGGCTACGCGTCGGCGGTGAAGGGACGCTTCACCATCTCCAGGAACAACGGGCAGAGCACGCTCACCCTGCAGATGAACAGCCTCAAGGCCGAAGACACCGCCACCTACTACTGCGCGAAAACTTATGATAGTGGTTATTGGAGTGGTGATAGAGCTGGTGGGGTTGACAGCTGATCATAGTAACACCACCAGCACCACCGTCATGACCAGCACAACCAGCACAAGCACCAGCAGCACCAGCAAGACCTTCACCATAACTCCAACCACCACTACTAGCACTTTTCGCGCAGTAGTAGGTGGCGGTGTCTTCGGCCTTGAGGCTGTTCATCTGCAGGGTGAGCGTGCTCTGCCCGTCGTTCTTGGAGATGGTGAAGCGTCCCTTCACCGCCGACGCGTAGTATGTGCTACCACTATAGCTGTCAATACCCGCGACCCACTCGAGCGCCTTCCCGGGTGCCTTTCGCACCCACATCATGGCGTAGCTGCTGAAGGTGAAGCCGGAGCCCTTGCAGACCAGGGTCAGGGACCCCCCGGGACTCACACGGCCCCCTCCGGACTCATCCAAGGTCGCAGCCGCCCACAGACACCGCCACCTACTACTGCGCGAAAAGTGGTAGTAGTTATACTACAGCTCCTGGTAGTGATATTGCTGGTGGTACTGCTGCTGGTTACATTGATGGTGGTGACGTTGACGATGGTGGTGGTGATGTTGACGGTGCTGGTATTGATTGTGGTGTTGATGGTGGTTTTGGTGGTGATGGTGCTGGTCACATCGCTCATCTTGATCACCCAAAACCCCAGCATTCCACCCCAAATCATTTGCTGAACCCAACTCCTTCCATTGACCCCAAGGTACTGAACTAAGCCCAAATTTCCTGCTTGATGGCCCAACCTTGCACTGGGGGGACCCTGACCCTGGTCTGCAAGGGCTCCGGATACACCTTCAGCAGCTACGGCATGATGTGGGTGCGACAGGCACCTGGGAAGGGGCTCGAATACGTCGCGGGTATTTGGAGTGATGGTAGTAGCCCATGGTACGCGTCGGCGGTGAAGGGACGCTTCACCATCTCCAGGAACAACGGGTAGAGCACGCTCACCCTGCAGATGAACAGCCTCAAGGCCGAAGACACCGCCACCTACTACTGCGCGAAAAGTTATGATAGTGGTAGTTGGAGTGGTGATAGAGCTGGTGGGGTTGACAGCTGATCATAGTAACACCACCAGCACCACCGTCATGACCAGCACAACCAGCACAAGCACCAGCAGCACCAGCAATACCTTCACCATAACTCCAAGCACCACTACTAGCACTTTTCGCGCAGTAGTAGGTGGCGGTGTCTTCGGCCTTGAGGCTGTTCATCTGCAGGGTGAGCGTGCTCTGCCCGTCGTTCCTGGAGATGGTGAAGCGTCCCTTCACCGCCGGCGCGTAGTATGTGCTACCACTATAGCTATCAATACCCGCGACCCACTCGAGCGCCTTCCCGGGTGCCTGTCGCACCCACATCATGGCGTAGCTGCTGAAGGTGAAGCCAGAGCCCTTGCAGACCAGGGTCAGGGACCCCCCGGGACTCACACGGCCCCCTCCAGACTCATCCAAGGTCTCGGCCGCCCGCAGCCCTGTGGAGGAAGGACAGAGAGCGGTGGGCTCAGCCTGGGGGGTCCCTGACCCTGGTCTGCAAGGCCTCCGGATACACCTTCAGCAGCTACCGCATGTTTTGGGTGCGACAGGCACCTGGGAAGGGGCTCGAATACGTCGCATATATTAACAGTGGTGGTAGTTACACAGAGTACGCGCCGGCGGTGAAGGGACGCTTCACCATCTCCAGGAACAACGGGCAGAGCACGGCCACCCTGCAGATGAACAGCCTCAAGGCCGAAGACACCGCCACCTACTACTGCGCGAAAAGTGGTAGTAGTTATACTACAGCTCCTGGTAGTGACATTGCTGGTGGTACTGCTGCTGGTTACATTGATGGTGGTGACGTTGACGATGGTGGTGGTGATGTTGACGGTGTTGGTATTGATTGTGGTGGTGATGGTGGTTTTGGTGGTGATGATGCTGGTCACATCGCTCATCTTCATCACCCAAATCCCTGGCATTCCACCCCAAATCATTTGCTGAACCCAACTCCTTCCATTGACCCCAAGGTACTGAACTAAGCCCAAATTTCCTGCTCCATGGCCGAGCCTTGCCCCGGGGGGTCCCTGACCCTGGTCTGCAAGGGCTCCGGCTTCACCTTCAGCAGCTACCACATGGACTGGGTGCGACAGGCACCCGGGAAGGGACTTGAGTACATCGCGGGTATTCAGAGCGATGGTAGCACATGGCACGAACCCGTTATGAGCAGTAGTAGCAGACCTACACGCAGGCAGTGCTGGGATGAGTTGTGCTGGGACCTTGCCATGGGCCGTGGATGAGGCCAGCAGCACCAGCAGCACCAGCAGCACGATCAATCCAATCAATAGCAGTACAACCACTGCAAGCATCACTTCTGGCGCAGTAGTAGGTGGCGGTGTCTTCGGCCTTGAGGCTGTTCATCTGCAGGGTGAGCGTGCTCTGCCCGTTGTTCCTGGAGATGGTGAAGCGTCCCTTCACCGCCGGCGCGTAGGATGTGCCACTACCAGTGCTGCCAATAGTAGCGACGTTTTCGAGCCCCTTCCCGGGTGCCTGTCGCATCCAAAACATGGGGTAGCTGCTGAAGGTGTATCCGGAGCCCTTGCAGACCAGGGTCAGGGACCCCCCGGGACTCACACGGCCCCCTCCGGACTCATCCAACGACACGGCCGCCTGCAGCCCTGGGGAGGAAGGACAGAGAGCGGTGGGCTCAGCTTGGGGGGTCCTTGACCCTGGTCTTCAAGGGCTCTGGATACACCTTCAGCAGCTACAGCATGAACTGGGTGCGACAGGCACCCGGGAAGGGGCTCGAGTACGTCGCATTTATTAACACTGGTGGTAGTTACACAGACTACGCGTCGGCGGTGGAGGGACGCTTCACCATCTCCAAGAACGACGGGCAGAGCACGGTCACCCTGCAGATGACCAGCCTCAAGGCCGAAGACACCGCCACCTACTACTGCGCGAGAGACTATCGTAGTGGTCAGGCTCTTGATGGTGCTGGTGGTGGTGTTGACAGTATTGATGTTCACATGT
Source organism: Aythya fuligula (assembly GCF_009819795.1). Taxonomy (NCBI): domain Eukaryota; kingdom Metazoa; phylum Chordata; class Aves; order Anseriformes; family Anatidae; genus Aythya; species Aythya fuligula. The sequence goes on along the minus strand of NW_022473992.1, from coordinate 227,924 downwards.
TGATGTTGGTCCTCTTTACGATGATGGTGTTGGTGGTGTTGGTGTTGGGGCTCTTCATGACGATGACCATGGTGACATTGGTGCTGGTGTGGTCAATATTGATGGTGACGAGAAAAGCTGCAACTGGAGATCCTGCTGGTAGCTGGGATGAGTTGTGTCTAGGCCTGTCCCTGGGCCATGAGCAATGTCAGCAGCACCAGCAGCACCATCAATCTCACCAGCAGGACCACTACTACCACTACCAGCTTGTTTCGCGCAGTAGTAGGTGGCGGTGTCTTCGGCCTTGAGGCTGTTCATCTGCAGGGTGAGCGTGCTCTGCCCGTTGTTCCTGGAGATGGTGAAGCGTCCCTTCACCGCCGACGCGTAGTATGTGCTACTATAACTGTTAATAGTTGCGACCCACTCGAGTGCCTTCCCAGGTGCCTGTCGCGCCCAATACATATCGGTGCTGCTGAAGGTGAAGCCGGAGCCCTTGCAGACCAGGGTCAGGGACCCCCCGGGACTCACACGGCCCCCTCCGGACTCATCCAAGGTCCCGGCCGCCCGCAGCCCTGTGGAGGAAGGACAGAGAGCGGTGGGCTCAGCCTCAGTAGTCCCTGACCCTGGTCTGCAAGGGCTCCGGATACACCTTCAGCAGCTACCGCATGCAGTGAGTGAGACAGGAAACCAGAAAGGGCTCGAATACGTCACAAAAATTAACAGCGATGGTAGTTACACAGACTACGCGCCGGCGGTGGAGGGACGCTTCACCATCTCCAGGAACGACGGGCAGAGCACGCTCACCCTGCAGATGAACAGCCTCAAGGCCGAAGACACCGCCACCTACTACTGCACGAGAGCTGCTAGTGGTTATGGTGGTGGTGCTCCTGGTAGGATTGATGGTGCTGTTGATGCTGGAACTGCTGGTGACACTGGTTGTGGTACTGGTCATGCTGATGGTGTTGGTGATGGTGTTTGTGATGTTTATGATGGTACTGGTAATGCTAATATTGGCAGCCAGCAACACCACCAGAACTACCAGCACTCCAAGCACTACCAGCATAACTTTTCGCGCAGTAGTAGGTGGCGGTGTCTTCGGCCTTGAGGCTGTTCATCTGCAGGGTGAGCGTGCTCTGCCCGTTGTGAATAAGGAGGCATTGGGGAGGCATTGGGGAGGCAAGGACAATCCCCAGACATGGACTGTATATCTCGAAACAAGACACTGAAACTCATGATAAGGAAGCGGCAGACGGACAGAGAAACAAACGTAAGGACTATAAATCTCAAAACTGGACATTGGAATTCATTATAAAGATACAACAAACGGAAGAATTGGCAACAACCAGCTCTCGCAATTAAGAAACCTGCCAATTCAGCAGATTCCTGACCAAAGGTGAAAAGTACACTGTGAGGAAGACTCGGGGTCTTCCTCCCAAAGACCCCTGCCCACGTCCCAAAGACCCCTGCCCACAATTCTTGGAAGGCTCTGCGCAGGCGCAAGGTGCCAAAAGACTAATTAGCATGAGAAGCGAGGGAAGGCGGGGATAGGTAATGCATATGTATAGGTGCTTGTAGAATATTGATAGATTGATTGTATAAATTCAAGACTGCTTTCTGCTTTGAGTATGCACGATAGGTGGAGAGATCCCCCGTGCATCCAGCGCTGCAATAAAGAATATACCACTTAAAGGAATTTCGGCTTCGATCTTTGAATCAATCTGGCACCCCAGATGGGACGACCTCTCTGCCGGACCGCAGGACCCGCTGGGAACAGGACTCCCTAGGGTACCCCCGGGATTTCCCGGAGGGACTCCTCGACTCACCGGATCACTGCGGAGGCAGACAAGGACCCCATCATTGTAAGTGAGTATATTCTTTATTCTGGTTTGGTTTTCTGGTAGACCGGTCATCTGGGACTGTCCAGTAAGTCGGAAGGTGACTTCTGCAGGACAGTATTTGGTATATACTTTGTGGTTAGTACCACAAGTATATCTGGGGACCTTGGGGTCCATCTGTATCTGGAACTGTCTGTAAGTCAGAAGGTGATCTTCTGCGAGGCAGTGTTTGGTATATACTTTGTGGTAAGCACCATAAGTATATTTGGGGACCTTAAGGAAGGAGCTCGCTTTAAGGTCCATCTGGAATTGTGTCGTCTATTTCGGTTTTCTGACTCATGGAGTATGGTATTTAACTCTGGTTATTGTTACTGCGATTTTGGCTATTTTCCTGGTGGTAATAGTAGGTTCGTGGCATTGTTATAAGAAAGATATCGTTACGGTGTTACACAGTTCGGTTTTCTGACTTATCGCATGTGGAATTTGACTCTGACTATTGTTATTGTGATTTTAGCAATATTGCTGGTAATAGTAGCTTTGTGACATCGCTACTGAAAGATATTGCGTGCCTGTAATTTTGTGAGTGATACATTTATGTGATACACTTTTGTAAGTAACACGTGTATTCTGAAAGTGTAAACTGGAAAATGGGGGGGCGAGTAAGCAGTGAAATTCCTAAGAAAAGTGTGCTGGGTTGTATTTTGAGTCATTGGAAGGATATAGGGGGGGCTCCGGGTGGAAGTGAAAATAAGAAAACCCTGATAAAATATTGTAATCAGTGGTGGCCCCTTTATAAATTACAAGAAGGGGAAAAATGGCCCAAAAATGGGACCTTGAATTACAACACGCTATTGCAATTAATGTTATTCTTAAGGAGGGAAGGGAAATGGGATGAAGTTTCATATGCGGATATGTTTTTTACTCTAAGAAACCACCCAGAATGGCAGAAGGAGTGTGGCATTAATTTGGCCCCACAAGACCCTTTGATTTTATCGATAGAAAAGGATATGAGAAGGGATGGAGTGGGGAAATTAAAGAGGTGTTGTTCAGCATGTAGCATTGGGCAGAGGTGTTTAAAATTAAATGAGCCAGAAGAAAGGATGGAAGATTATGTTTTACCACCTATAAATGGTGATGTAGGTGCTGGAATAGAAGTTGAAGGCGCTGGAAATGACATAGACTCTAAGGGGTTTACTCCGATAACTGCTCGTACACGAAGTAAAATAAGACCAATAATCCAAGCCCCTCTGCGTCAGGCTATGGGAGCTAATGGACCTGCTAGAATTAAAGTACCCTTCACAACTAATGAACTAGATGCCTGGAAGGAGGCGGTGAAAGGGTATCGAGATGATCCAGAGGTGGTGGCTAAAAGATTTGAATTGATTGTGAAAAACTTAGACCCGGATTGGAAGGATATAGAGATAATGCTGGCTGCATTATCAGAAACCGAGAAACAGCTAATAGTTAAAACTGCTAGAACGCAGGTACAAATCCAGGTAGCCTCGGGAGCCCTGCCCGGCACAGTGGAAGTACATGTGCCTAGGGCAGACCCCAATTGGGATTATAATGATGAGAATGATTATAAAATGCTAAAAAGATATCAAGAATGGATTAGGATTGCTTTAGAAAATGCAATACCTAAATCTGTGAATTGGTCAAGACTATATACAATAAAACAGGGGACCTCAGAAACCCCATCCGAATTTCTTGAAAGGCTGAGGGCAGCAATGCAGAAGTTTACCACTATAGACCCTTCCTCTGAGGGGGGTAAACTTCAATTAGTATCTCTATTTTTGGGTCAATCGGCGGAAGATATTAGACGAAAACTTCAGAAAATGAAAGAACCAGACGTAAGGGATTTGGAAAGATTAGTAGAAGAAGCCTGGAGAGTGTTTAGAAATCGCGAGGGGAATGAAAGGCAAAAGTTAGGTGAGACGATTGCAGCAGCCACTGTGACAGCCCTGCGAAAGCAGGAAGAATCTTTTCGAGGCAGGAGAAGGGGGGGGAAGGTAATTCGACTCCCCTTGCGGGCTGAACAGTGTGCTTACTGTAAAGAGATAGGACACTGGAAAAGGGAATGCCCGAAGCGGCAAGAGGAAAACAAGCTATTAATGGCTACAAAACAATGAAGGAGACCGGGGGACTCTACCCTAGCAGATCCACTGGTTAAAATTAAGCTAGGGAAATTGGGTCGGGAAGTAGAATTTTTAGTAGATACAGGAGCTACATATTCAGTGTTAAATCAGAAGTTGATGCCAGAAGATAAAGATTTTGTGACAGTGGTGGGGGCAACGGGTAGGCACGAAAAAGCTTTCTTTTTAAAGCCATTAGAATATGAATTGGGGAAGCAAATGGGAATACATAGGTTTTTGTATTTGCCGGGATCTCCTAGATCTTTATTGGGACGGGATTTATTAGAGCAATTAGAAGCTGAAATTGTTTTTGAAAAGGGAAGGGTAGAGTTAAGAGTAAAAGAAGACCGACTTATAAGTGCACTAAGTTTGGTATTGATCCAAACTGATTCTTTTAATGAAACCCTTCCGGAAATCCAGGATCAGGTTTATCCAGGGGTGTGGGAACCTGATGTCCCTGGGAAAGCAAAGAATGCTGCACCAATTGTGGTAAAATTAAAACCAGGAGAGAAGCCAGTAAAGGTTAAGCAGTACCCCCTTAGAATAGAAGATAGAAGAGGAATAAAAGATACAATAGATAAGTTTTTGAAATATGGGTTACTGGTCGAGTGTGAATCAGAATATAATACTCCCATCTTACCAATTAAGAAACCGGATGGGAAGAGTTATAGGTTAGTACAGGACTTGAGAGCAATAAACAGGATCACTGAAGACATACACCCTGTGGTAGCAAACCCTTATACGCTATTGACCAAGTTAAGGGACGAGTTGGTCTGGTTTACCGTACTGGATTTAAAGGATGCTTTCTTTTGTTTAACCTTGGCCCCAGAAAGCCGAAACCTCTTTGCCTTTGAATGGGAAAATCCTGACTCAGGACGAAAAGTCCAGTTGACATGGACAGTGCTTCCTCAGGGGTTTAAAAATAGCCCTACGATTTTTGGTAATCAACTTGCAAAGGAACTTGAATCCTGGGAAGCCCCCAATTCTGCAGGGGTCCTGCTGCAATATGTTGATGATCTCTTGATTGCTACCGAAGACAGGGGAAGCTGCATACAGTGGACGGTGAGCCTCCTTAATTTCCTAGGAATGAATGGATACCGGGTTTCACAACAGAAGGCACAATTGGTTCAAACCCACGTGACGTACCTAGGATTTGAGATCTCAGGAGGACAACGTGAATTGGGGACGGAACGCAAGGAAGCAATCTGTCGTACCCCAGAACCACAGACTGTTAAAGAATTACGAACTTTCCTAGGAATGACAGGTTGGTGCAGATTATGGATCAACAATTATGGATTAATTGTAAGGCCTTTGTATGATTTAATTAAAGATAACTGCATAAGACTAATATGGACAGGAGAAGCCCGAGCAGCCTTTAAGAAGCTTAAGATGGAGTTGATGCGAGCCCCAGCTCTTGGTTTACCAGATTTGTCTAAACCCTTTTGGTTATACTCCTATGAAAGACAGGGTATGGCCTTAGGGGTACTAGCACAAAAGTTGGGACCTTACAAAAGGGCAGTGGCTTATTTCTCTAAACAATTGGATGAAGTAAGTAAAGGATGGCCAGGCTGCCTGCGAGCAGTGGCAGCCGTAATTATGAATATACAAGAAGCCCGGAAATTTACAATGGGGCAGAAGATAACAGTGTTTGTCTCACACACTGTGTCAGCAGTTTTAGAACAAAAGGGGGCTCATTGGTTATCTCCTCAGAGATTTTTGAAATATCAAGCAATATTGGTAGAACAGGACGATGTGGAAATTGTGGTAACTAATATTGTGAATCCAGCCTCTTTTCTTAGTGATGCTCCGGCGGAACCTGTGATTCACGATTGTTTAGAAACTATGGAGACTGTGTATTCCAGCCGACCAGACCTTAAGGAGGAGCCCATGGAAGATGCGGAAGAAACTTGGTTCACGGATGGGAGCAGTTTTGTTACACAAGGACAACGTAAAGCTGGATATGCTATAACAACTACTCAACAGGTAATTGAGTCTAAGCCTTTACCCCCTGGAACATCAGCTCAAAAGGCGGAGATAGTTGCTCTCACGAGAGCATTGGAACTGGCAGCTGGAAAAAGGGTAAATATTTGGACAGATTCTAAATATGCATTCGGCGTGGTACATGCTCATGGAGCGATTTGGAAAGAACGTGGATTACTGACTGCTCAGGGAAAACAGATAAAACATGCTGAAGAAATTTTAAAATTGTTAGAGGCTGTAAAACAACCAGAAAAAGTGGCTATTATGCATTGCCGAGGGCATCAAAGAGGATCCACCGACTCTGAGATTGGGAACAGATTGGCTGATAAAGAGGCAAGAAGGGTGGCGGAAAGAGGCCAAGTGGAAGTGCTTGCTTTAATACCAGACGGTAAAATTCAGGCATTAGAGAAAGGACAGGCTCCTAAATATTCAAAAGAAGATTTAAAGTTGATCGAGGATCTAAAAGGGAAGCTGAATGTTGATGGGTGGGCTCATTTGGAGGACAACAGGGTTGTTATGCCCTCTAATTTGGTGTGGCCTATGGTTTTGGGGGAACACAATAAAACCCATTGGGGAGCCGATGCCCTGTATAAACTATTAAATCGAGTCTTGGTAGCAAGAAATCTGTATACCACAATAAGGCAGGTAACCCAACAATGTGACACCTGTATGCGTCATAATCCCAATACAGGAAATAGGGTGACATTTGGTGTCATTGATAGAGGGAACTATCCTGGGCAGCATTGGCAAATTGATTTCTCGGAACTACCAAGAAAAGGGGGGTATCGGTACCTATTAGTTTTAACAGATACCTTCTCGGGATGGCCCGAGGTCTTCCCTTGCAGAACTAATAAGGCTAAGGAGGTAATTAAGGCATTATTGAATGAAATAATACCCCGATTCGGGATCCCAGCAACCATTTCCTCAGATAGAGGCTCGCATTTTGGTGCAAAGATTGTTCAGCGAATAAGCCAGGCTTTAGGGATAGATTGGCATCTTCACACTCCTTATAGACCACAGGCAAGTGGACAGGTAGAAAAAATGAACCATTTAATTAAACAACAAATAGCTAAAATCGGACAAGAGGCTAATTTGTCATGGCCTCAATCCCTCCCTTTAGCATTACTCAGAATTAGAGTTAAACCTAGAGTAAAAGAGAATTTGAGCCCCTTTGAAATTTTATATGGAAGGCCATATCAATTTCTATTTAGTGGGGAGGATCTAACGCAGCTGGGATCAGAATATTTATATACTTATATAACTGAACTTCAAAAACAATTAAATAAAGTACATAAATTTGTGTTAGGGACCAGAGCTAGAGGGTTGGATCAACCAATCCACCCCTTTAAGCCTGGGGACTATGTATATATAAAGACTTTTTCAGGACAACCCCTAGAGGAAAAATGGAATGGACCGTATCAAGTGTTGCTGACAACTCACACTGCTATCAAGATTAGAGAACAAGCTGCTTGGATCCACTATTCCCGAGTGAAGAAGGCTCCAGGAGCTCCTTGGAAAGTAACACCAGGTGACGATGAACTGAAACTAAAGCTTAGTCGATCAAAATGAGGACATTAAGGTTGAGAGTATTTGGTAATATGGTTGGCAGAAGATTTGTTCAGAGAATTGTTTTGTTTTTATGGCTTATATTTGTAATTGTGATTCAAGAAGGTGCCTCTGTGATCATAGAGAATGGTGGGTGGCCTTGGACTGAAGCCGTAACAACAGAGGATAAGAATCTTAATGGAAGGTTATCAGTCATGGTCATCTGGCGAACAAATGTTAACTATTTATATAAACCATCAGAATGGCAAAAATTAGGGGAAGGGTGGACACATCAAAGAACCATAGGAGATGAAATTAAAATAGGGTGTCAAATGTTTAATGGAACGACTGACGAGAAAGCAACGGGGATTCTGGTTAAACCGATTTCCAAAAATGGACAACAAGAGGGTTGTATTCGCCCAGGTAAATTGGATTGCTGGTATAATTTTACATTAACAGAGAATGTAGAAATCAGCTGTTTTTGGAATAATAATAATGGCCAACAGTCCAAAGACAATAATGGTGAGGGCCTCATGTTAAATTTTACAATATATGCGGCACTTCCTACAACAGTGAGACCCTCTACAACCCACACCCCACCTCTAATCAAACTGGAACCCAAAATTTATGAAACTGGCCCATATGTAGTAAGGAACACGGGCCAACAGCAATTGTTATTTAATCCAGAATGGTCACTCAAGCGTGTTGAGTTGCTAATACAAATCAACATCTCGGCAGTTCAACCAGCCTGTTCTCCTTTCTTAAGAACATCATTTGAAGACTGGACAATATGGTCACAGAAGCAAGTGCACTTCAGGGGCAGGACACGAAGAGACTTAACTGGAATGCTAGGAACAGGGTTAGGAATTTTAAATGGAATTGATTCAGAAATATTAATGAATAAGCTAGCCACAGCAACAAGTGATTTGACAAAATTAAAACAACCCTTACAATCATCCTTATTGGCATTGGGAACTAGCCAATGGCAAGTTTCAAAGGTGTTACCGAAATGGGAAAATGCAGAAGACCAAGACCACAAACTAATAATAGATGCACTTAGTATGATTCAAGATAATGTATCCTTAGCTCTTAGTTGTATGCAAGCACAGTTATGGTTGCAGGCAACGGCTGCCCTGATTATTAGGGAAGGAAGTGAAGGCATTTTTCCAGCTGAAATCCGAAAGGCAGTTTGGGACAATGCCAATGATTTTGAGAAGAAGTTCCAGTCTTGGTGGACCCTGGTGAATTTTACTTATGATCCCGTTGTTAACATGGCTACTGCCTTCGTGCTTACTATACGTAATGCTACAGTTTATGTTATACACCCAATCCTTGCACTAGGATTAAACCATGAGAAGACAGTGCTTTATCCTTCAGAGCATAGAACATGGGCACGAATGGAGAATGGGAAATGGCAGTCCGTAAATCTAGAATCATGTGTTACCCGGGAACAACAAGGATTTATTTGTGAAAGTAATACAATTGATGCTCAGGACGTATGTTTTGACACGGAGCAAGGTATCTGCCACTTTGAAATTCATCCAAATACTAGTCAAAAGACTGTGCTTGTATATGTTGGTAAAGGGTGCGTGTGTTTAAGAACTGCTTGTGATTTTGTAGAAATAGACAAGGAGAATATAACTCTCCATAGCAAAAATCATTCTAATTTTTGTATTTGTAACTTTGTTAGAATCGTCGGGTGTGATTTTCAATATTTGGCACCAGTGGTATCCCACCAGCTGATCAAGTCTAACAACACAATGTATCATAAGTTACTACCTACACCTATTGGGATGAACCTCACACTAGTGAAGCAACTAGTTAAACACCAAGACCTGATTAGAATTTTAAAAGGTATTCAGGAAAATGGAGAGAAGACTCTAATTACTGTCCATCATGATACAAAGGAAATAAGCAGAGTTTTGCAAAGAGTGAAACGAGACACAAGTCACAACTGGTGGGATACACTTTTTGGATGGTCGCCAACTGCAACTGGGATTTTGAACACACTGAGTCACCCAATTATTGTTTTATTGATATTAGTTGGTATAAGTTTAATATTGTCTTTTGTATTACTTGTTTGGAATTGGAAATTGTTACAACGAATGTCCATGTTAGCCTCCTTGACAAATGTGCATGGTAAGGTATTGAGGGGTACATATCATAATGATTGGGAAAGAAAATTTCCATATTAAGTAAAGAATTTACTAGATTTTCCAGAAAAGGGGGAGTCTGTACAGTAATAAATACAAGTTGTTGTGTGTATGTAGATCAGAGTGGAAGGATCTCTACTGACCTGGAAGAAATATGGAAGCAGACAAGGGTCCTACATGATATCAGTAAAGATGATCTTTCGTGGAGTTTTAGTGAAATATGGAATAAGTTAACCTCCTGGTTGCCCAATTTTCAATGGTTGAAACAAGTGTTCATTGCTCTAATCGCATTAGTAGTATTAGGAATATTTGTGTGCATGTTGTTTAGATGCCTGCTTTGTTGTGTTACTGTAAATAATGAAAGTATCTGATGCAAAAGAATTTGCATGGGAAAAGAAAAGGGGGGATTGATTAAGGAGGTATTGGGGAGGCATTGGGGAGGCAAGGACAATCCCCAGACATGGACTGTATATCTCGAAACAAGACACTGAAACTCATGATAAGGAAGCGGCAGACGGACAGAGAAACAAACGTAAGGACTATAAATCTCAAAACTGGACATTGGAATTCATTATAAAGATACAACAAACGGAAGAATTGGCAACAACCAGCTCTCGCAATTAAGAAACATGCCAATTCAGCAGATTCCTGACCAAAGGTGAAAAGTACACTGTGAGGAAGACTCGGGGTCTTCCTCCCAGAGACCCCTGCCCACGTCCCAAAGACCCCTGCCCACAATTCTTGGAAGGCTCTACGCAGGCGCAAGGTGCCAAAAGGCTAATTAGCATGAGAAGCGAGGGAAGGCGGGGATAGGTAATGCATATGTATAGGTGCTTGTAGAATATTGATAGATTGATTGTATAAATTCAAGACTGCTTTTTGCTTTGGGTATGCACGATAGGTGGAGAGATCCCCCGTGCATCCAGCGCTGCAATAAAGAATATACCACTTAAAGGAATTTCGGCTTCGATCTTTGAATCAGTTGTTCCTGGAGATGGTGAAGCATCCCTGCACCGCCGGCGCGTAGACTGTGCTACCACCACTGTAGCTAATTTCTGCGATGTATTCAAGCAACTTTATTGGGCCTATAATGGGCAATACATGTAGTAGTCACTGAAGGTGTATCCCGAGCCCTTGCAGACCAGGGTCAGGGACCCCCCAGGCTGAGCCCACCACTCTCTGTCCTTCCTCCACAGGGCTGCGGGCGGCCGCGACCTTGGATGAGTCCGGAGGAGGCCGTGTGAGTCCCGGGGGGTCCCTGACCCTGGTCTGCAAGGGCTCCGGCTTCACCTTCAGCAGCTACGCCATGTATTGGGTGCGACAGGCACCTGGGAAGGGGCTCGAGTTGGTCGCGCGTATTAGCAGCAGTGGTAGTACCACAGTTTACGCGCCGGCGGTGGAGGGACGCTTCACCCTCTCCAGGAACAACGGGCAGAGCACGGCCACCCTGCAGATGAACAGCCTCAAGGCCGAAGACACCGCCACCTACTACTGCGCGAAAGAAGCTGGTAGTGGTGGTTGGAGTACTGATAGTGCTGGTGGTGCTGAGGACATTATTAACGTCACCACCACCATCATCAACACCAGCGCCACAACCTACATCACCAGCAGCACCAGTACCAGCAGCACCAACAATCTCATAACCATAACCATGACCATAACCATAACCATAACCATAACCATAACCACCATGGGCACATTTCATGCAGCAGCAGGTGGCAGTGTCGTCGGCCTTGAGGCTATTCATCTGCACGATGAACGTGATGAATGTCACTCCTAGAGATGGTGAAGCGTCCCTGAACTGCTGCTGTGTCCCTTGTGTCACCAGCATCGCTGCTAATTTGTGCGACCCACTCGAGCCCCGTCCTGAGCACCTCTCGCACCCAATACATCCAGTAGCTGCCGAAGGTGTATCCAGAGCCCTTGCAGACCAGGGTCAGGGACCCTCCGGGACTCACACGGCCCCCTCCGGACTCATCCAAGGTCTCGGCCGCCCACAGCCCTGTGGAGGAAGGACAGAGAGTGGTGGGCTCAGCCTCAGTAGTCCCTGACCCTGGTCTGCAAGGGCTCCGGCTACACCTTCGGCAGCTACTTCATGTACTGGGTGCGACAGGCACCCGGGAAGGGGCTCGAGTGGGTCGCAGGTATTGACAGCTATGGTATTATCACATCCTACGCGCCGGCGGTGAAGGGACGCTTCACCATCTCCAGGAACGACGGGCAGAGCACGCTCACCCTGCAGATGAACAGCCTCAAGGCCGAAGACACCGCCACCTACTACTGCGCGAAACCTGCTGATAGTTATGGTGGTGGTGCTGATGAGATTGCTGCTGCTGCTGCTGCTGAGGCTGCTGGTGATATTGGTTGTGGTGCTGGTATTGATGATGGTGCTGGTGATGTCAGTATTGTCAGCCATCAACACCAGAAGCACTACTAGCGCTCCAACCACTACCAGTGGTTTTCGCGCAGTAGTAGGTGGCGGTGTCTTCGGCCTTGAGGCTGTTCATCTGCAGGGTGAGCGTGCTCTGCCCGTCGTTCCTGGAGATGGTGAAGCGTCCCTCGACCGCCGACGCGTACGCTGTGTCACTACCATCATAGCTAATATCTGCGACGTATTCAAGCAACTTTATTGGGCCTATAACGGGCAATACATGTAGTAGTCACTGAAGGTGAAGCCAGAGCCCTTACAGACCAGGGCCACTCTCCTTGCCGCGCATTCATAACTACCACTCTCTGTCCTTCCTCCCCAGGGCTGCAGGCGGCCGAGACCTTGGATGAGTCCGGAGGGGGCCGTGTGAGTCCCGGGGGGTCCCTGACCCTGGTCTGCAAGGGCTCCGGCTTCACCTTCAGCAGCTACGCCATGGGATGGATCCGACAGGCACCCGGGAAGAGGCTCGAGTTGGTCGCGCGTATTAGCGAGAGTGGTAGTTTCACAAACTACGCGTCGGCGGTGAAGGGACGCTTCACCATCTCCAGGAACGACGGGCAGAGCACGCTCACCCTGCAGATGAACAGCCTCAAGGCCGAAGACACCGCCACCTACTACTGCGCGAGATATGCTAGTGGTTATGGTGGTGGTGCTCCTGGTTGGATTGATGGTGCTGTTGATGCTGGAGCTGCTGGTGACCCTGGTTGTGGTACTGGTCATGCTGATGGTGTTGGTGATGGTCTTTGTGATGTTTATGATGGTGCTGGTGACGCTAATATTGGCAGCCATTAACAGCACCAGCACTACCAGCACTCCAAGCACTACCAGCATAACCTCTGGCGCAGTAGTAGGTGGCGGTGTCTTCGGCCTTGAGGCTGTTCATCTGCAGGGTGAGCGTGCTCTGCCCGTTGTTCCTGGAGATGGTGAAGCGTCCCTTCACCGCCGGCAAGTACCATGTGCTACTACCATCCTTGTTAATAGCTGCGACCTCTTCGAGCCCCTTCCCGGGTGCCTGTCGCACCCACTCCATGCCGTAGTCGCCGAAGGTGAAGCCGGAGCCCTTGCAGACCAGGGTCAGGGACCCCCCGGGACTCACACGGCCCCCTCCGGACTCATCCAAGGTCTCGGCCACCCGCAGCCCTGGGGAGGAAGGACAGAGAGTGGAGGGCTCCGTTGACTTATTATGAATTACCTCAGAACAATGAAATACCCCAAGGAGTAAACGCAATGAATGCCCCTCCGGGCGCCTTCAAATACGCCCGTCAACAGCATCCCAACAGCACCCAGCACCCCTTCCCTTCCCCACCATGAGTCCTCGGCCTCACGCCTTCGCCCTCCTCCTCCTCCTGGCCGCCGTCCCAGGTAGGACCCGGTCCCGCAGAGGCTGCCGGCGGCCCCGGCTCCCCACGGCCGTGCGGGGGCCCGTGCCATGCGGCTGAGCCCACCGCTCTCTGTCCTTCCTCCACAGGGCTGCGGGCGGCCGCCACGTTGGACGAGACCGGAGGGGGCCTGGTGAAGCCTGGGGGCTCCATGGCCCTGGTCTGCAAGGGCTCCGGCTTTGACTTCAGCAGCTACGACATGTTGTGGATACGGCAGGCGCCTGGAAAGGGCCTTGAGTTTGTCGCGAGTATCACTGACCGTAGCAGCACATACTACGCGCTGGCGGTGGAGGGACGCTTCACCATCTCCAGGGACAACGGGCAGAGCACGCTCACCCTGCAGATGAACAGCCTCAAGGCCGAAGACACCGCCACCTACTACTGCGCCAAAGAAATGGATAATAGCGGTTACCCTCTGGCTGGTCAGATTGATGGTGCTGCTGGTGCTGCTTTCATTGCTCTTGGCCCAGGGAAAGGCCCCGACACAACTCACCCTGGCCACAAGCACCAGGAACACCAGCAACACCTTCAGCTGTGCCAACACCAATACCAGCACCTTTCTACGCACTCCGGATACACCTTCAGCAGCTACACCATGCAGTGGGTGCGTCGGGAACCTGGGAAGGGGCTCGAATACGTCGCGGGTATTGACGATGATGGTAGTGACACAGAGTACGCGCCGGCGGTGGAGGGACGCTTCACCATCTCCAGGAAGAACAGACAGAGCACGGCCACCCTGCAGATGAACAGCCTCAAGGCCGAAGACACCGCCACCTACTACTGCGTGAAAACCACTGGTAGTGGTTGGAGCGCTAGTAGTGCTTCTGGTGTTGATGGCTGACAATATTGACATCACCAGCACCATTATCAATACCAGCACCACAACCAATATCACCAGCAGCCTCAGCATCATCAGCAGCAACAATCTCATCAGCACTACTTCCACTACCAGATTCTCTCGCGCAGTAGTAGGTGGCGGTGTCTTCGGCCTTGAGGCTGTTCATCTGCAGGGTGAGCGTGCTCTGCCCGTCGTTCCTGGAGATGGTGAAGCGTCCCTCCACCGCCGGCGCGTAGGCTGTGCTACCACCACCGGTAATACCCGCGACGTACTCAAGCCCCTTCCCGGGTGCCTGTCGCACCCAGTTCATGTTGTAGCTGCTGAAGGTGTATCCGGAGCCCTTGCAGACCAGGGTCAGGGACCCCGCAACCTGAGCCCACCGCTCTCTGTCCTTCCTCCACAGGGCTGCGGGCGGCCGAGACCTTGGATGAGTCCGGAGGGGGCCGTGTGAGTCCCGGGGGGTCCCTGACCCTGGTCTGCAAGGGCTCCGGCTTCACCTTCAGCAGCTACAGCATGGACTGGGTGCGACAGGCACCCGGGAAGGGGCTCGAGTTCGTCGCGAGTATTAGCGATAGTGGTAGTACCACAAGATACGCGTCGGCGGTGAAGGGACGCTTCACCATCTCCAGGAACAACGGGCAGAGCACGCTCACCCTGCAGATGAACAGCCTCAAGGCCGAAGACACCGCCACCTACTACTGCGCGAAATCTGCTTACACTGGTGGTAGTTATGGTTATCTAGGACAGATTGGCGGTGCTGCTGGTGCTGCTGACGTTGTTCATGGCCCAGGGAAAGGCCCCGACACACCTCACCCCGGCCACCAGCGGGTTGTCCACCTGCAGCTCTTCTCACGCAGCACTGGCCTTTGGGGTCATCGATTCTGAGCCTTTTCACCCATGAAATTCTCAGGGTGATGGTTGACTGGTGTCCCCCTTGGGTTTCTGCAAGGGCTGGACCACCGCATGGCCCGGATCCTACTGAAGAATCTCCCGATGGATGCGCTGCGTGGGCAGAGGGTGATGGAGGTTGGCCAATGGATGAAGGGTGGTCATTAAAACACCACAAAATGGAAGGGTGATGGCGGAGGAGACCCCAAAATGCATGTCCAAGGCCCTTCCGTGTGCTCTACACAAGGCCAACACCACCACCACATGCAACATCAATACGATCAGCATCAGCACTAGGAGCTCTCGCGCAGTAGTAGGTGGCGGTGTCTTCGGCCTTGACGTCATTCATCAGTAGGAACAACAGGCTCTGCCCGTTGTTCCTGGAGATGGTGAAGCGTCCCTTCACCGCCGGCGCGTAGTATGTGCTACCACCACTGCTGCTAATTTGTGCGACGTATTCGAGCCCCTTCCCAGGTGCCTGTCGCACCCACCACATGTTGTAGCTGCTGAAGCTGGGGAAGTTGGGGACACCACAAATAGAGGCACACGTTGACTCTTATTGCCTTACTGTTCACATTACTATGATTACACTTTTATTATTTCATGGCTACTTTTCCCCAGATCTAGCGGTGCTGTGCTGTGAAGACCTTGGGCAGGAATTGTCCTTCCCCCAGACAGGGTGTCCAGCAGAGTCCAATTCCTTGTGGTTATTTACTGTGGTGGTAGTGGTACGTCCTGAACCATCACAAGCAGCACCAGCAGCACCATCAATCGGATCAGGAGTATAACCATAAGCACTGTAAGCAGGTTTCGCGCAGTAGTAGGTGGCGGTGTCTTCGGCCTTGAGGCTGTTCATCTGCAGGGTGGTCGTGCTCTGCCCGTCGTTCCTGGAGATGGTGAAGCGTCCCTCCACCGCCGGCGCGTAGTATGTGGTACCATCAGTGTTAATAGCTCCAACGTATTCGAGCCCCTTCCCAGGTGCCTGTCGCACCCAATACATGGCGTAGCTGCTGAAGGTGAAGCCGGAGCCCTTGCAGACCAGGGTCAGGGACCCCCCGGGACTCACACGGCCCCCTCCGGACTCATCCAAGGTCGCGGCCGCCCGCAGCCCTGTGGAGGAAGGACAGAGAGCGGTGGGCTCAGCCTGGGGGGTCCCTGACCCTGGTCTGCAAGGGCTCCGGATACACCTTCAGCAGCTACAACATGGAGTGGGTGCGACAGGCACCCGGGAAGGGGCTTGAGTTGGTCGCGCGTATTAGCAGCAGTGGTGGTAGCACATGGTACGCGCCGGCGGTGCAGGGACGCTTCACCATCTCCAGGAACAACGGGCAGAGCACGCTCACCCTGCAGATGAACAGCCTCAAGGCCGAAGACACCGCCACCTACTACTGTGCGAAAACTGCTGATAGTTATGGTGGTGGTGCTCTTGGTAGGATTGATGGTGCTGCTGGTGCTGAAGCTGCTGGTGACACTGGTTGTGGTACTGGTCATGCTGACGTAGTTGGTGATGGTGTTTGTGATGTTTATGATGGTCCTGGTAATGCTCATATTGACAGCCAGCAACACCACCAGCACTACTACCACTCCAAGCACTACCAGCATAACCTCTCGCACAGTAGTAGGTGGCGGTGTCTTCGGCCTTGAGGCTGTTCATCTGCAGGGTGGCCGTGCTCTGCCCGTTGTTCCTGGAGATGGTGAAGCGTCCCTTCACCGCCGGCGCGTAGTATGTGTAACTACCATCGCTGTAAATACCCGCGACGAACTCGAGCCCCTTCCCGGGTGCCTGTCGCACCCACCACATGTTGTAGCTGCTGAAGGTGAAGCCGGAGGCCTTGCAGACCAGGGTCAGGGACCCCCCAGGCTGAGCCCACCACTCTCTGTCCTTCCTCCACAGGGCTGCGGGTGGCCGTGTCGTTGGATGAGTCCGGAGGGGGCCGTGTGAGTCCCGGAGGGTCCCTGACCCTGGTCTGCAAGGCCTCCGGCTTCACCTTCAGCAGCCACTACATGTGGTGGGTGCGACAGGCACCAGGGAAGGGGCTCGAGTGGGTCGCAGTTATTAGCAAGGATGGTAGTAACCCATGGTACTTGCCGGCGGTGAAGGGACGCTTCACCATCTCCAAGAACAACGGGCAGAGCACGCTCACCCTGCAGATGAACAGCCTCAAGGCCGAAGACACCGCCACCTACTACTGCGCCAGACATGATCGTGCTCCAGGTAGTGCTGCTGCTGCTGCTGGTGGTGATGGTGACTGCGCTGTTGATAGAGGTGTTTGCGGTGATGATGATGCTAGTCATAATGAGGAGAGAGAGTATCGTGGTATCGTGACAGTGGTTGGAGTGGTGATAGCGCTCGAATATGTAACTATCACATTCACAAGCAGTATTAAGACCACCAAGACCTTCATCAACTTCATCGTCACCATGGCCAACATAATCAACAGCACCAACACCATGAAGAGCCATAACACCTTCAACATCCCCAACACCATTAACACCACCAACACCAGTAGCAGCACCAACACTACCATCATGACGAACACCACAACCTACATCACCAGCAGCACCATTGCAGGCAGCACGATCAAACTCATAAGCATAAGCATAACCATAACCACTACCAGCACTTTTCGCGCAGTAGTAGGTGGCGGTGTCTTCGGCCTTGAGGCTGTTCATCTGCAGGGTGACCGTGCTCTGCCCGTTGTTCTTGGAGATGGTGAAGCGTCCCTCCACCGCCGGCGCGTAGTATGTGCCACTACCATCACTGTAAATACTCGCGACGAACTTGAGCCCCATCCAAGGTGTCTATTGCATCCAATACATGCCAACGCTGCTGAAGGTGAAGCCGGAGCCCTTGCAGAACAGAGCCATGGACCCCCCAGGCTTCACGAGGCCCCCTCCGGTCTCGTCCAATGTCGCGGCCGCCCGCAGCCCTGTGGAGGAAGGACAGAGAGCGGTGGGCTCAGCCGCACGGCACGGGCCCCCGCACGGCCGTGGGGAGCCGGGGCCGCCGGCAGCCTCCGCGGGACCAGGTCCTACCTGGGACGGCGGCCAGGAGGAGGAGGAGGGCGAAGGCGTGAGGCCGAGGACTCATGGTGGGGAAGGGAAGGGGTGCTGGGTGCTGTGGGGACGCTGCATATTTGAAGGCACCCAAGGGGGCATTAATTGTGTTTTCTACCTTGGGTTATTTCATTGCATTGAGCTAATTCGTAATAAGTCAACGGAGCTCTCCGCTCTCTGTCCTTCCTCCACAGGGCTGCGGGCGGCCATGACGTTGGATGAGTCCGGAGGGGGACTCGTGAGCCCCGGGGGGTCCCTGACCCTGGTCTGCAAGGGCTCCGGCTTCACCTTCAGCAGCTACAAAATGGGATGGATCGGACAGGTGCCCGGAAAGGGGTTCGAGTTCGTCGCACATATTAGCAGCGATAGTGGTTACACAGAGTATCCGTCGGCGGTGCAGGGACGCTTCACCATCTCCAGGAGCTACTGGTACAGCACGCTCACCCTGCAGATGGACAGCCTCAAGGCCGAAGACAACGCCACCTACTACTGCCCGAAAGGTTAGAGCAGTGGTTGGTGTGGCGGTAGTGTTCGTGGTGTTGATGGGTCAAAATAGTAACATCACCAGTACGATTATCACGACCAGCACCAGAGCAAATGTCACCAGCAGCACCAGGAGCAGCATCAATTTCAGCAGGATTACAACAACCACTGTAAGCCTCTCTCGCGCAGTAGTAGGTGGCGGTGTCTTCGGCCTTGAGGCTGTTCATCTGCAGGGTGAGCGTGCTCTGCCCGTTGTTCCTCGAGAGGGTGAAGCGTCCCTTCACCGCCGGCGCGTAGACTGTGTAACTACCACTGCTGGTAATACCCGCGACCCACTCGAGCCCCTTCCCAGGTGCCTGTCGCACCCACTGCATGGGGTAGCTGCTGAAGGTGTAAGCCGGAGGCCTTGCAGACCAGGGTCAGGGACCCCCCGGGACTCACACGGCCCCCTCCGGACTCATCCAAGGTCTCGGCCGCCCGCAGCCCTGTGGAGGAAGGACAGAGAGCGGTGGGCTCAGCCTGGGGGGTCCCTGACCCTGGTCTGCAAGGGCTCCGGCTTCACCTTCAGCAGTTTCAGCATGGCATGGATCCGGCAGGCGCTTGGGAAGGGGCTGGAGTGGGTCGCAGGTTTTAACAACGATGGAGGTACCACATGGTACGCGCCGGCGGTGAAGGGACGCTTCACCGTCTCCAGGGACAACGGGCAGAGCCTGTTCTTCCTACTGATGAATGACGTCAAGGCCGAAGACACCGCCACCTACTACTGCGCGAAAAGTGCTGATGGTTATGGTGTTGGTGCTGATGATATTGCTGGTGCTGGTGCTGGTGTTGGTGATGTTAATATTGTTGTGTTAATTGTGCAATGGTGACGTTGATCTTGATGAAGGTGTTCATGATGTTGATTGATGTCTCAGTCATCTTAATGGTGCTGGTGGTGCTGATAGTTACAGATTCACGCACTATCACCACAACAACCACCACGACCATACCGCCTCGCATCATCATGTCTAGCACCATCACCACCACTAACACCTCTGTCAACATCACAGTCACCACCGCCACCAGCAGCACTAGCAGGAGCACGATCATGTCTGGCACAGTAGTAGGTGGCGGTGTCTTCGGCCTTGAGGCTGTTCATCTGCAGGGTGAGCGTGCTGTACCAGTAGCTCCTGGAGATGGTGAAGCGTCCCTGCACCGCCGACGCATAGTATGTGGGACTACCACTGCTGTAAATACCCGCGACTACTTCGAGCCCCTTCCCGGGTGCCTGTCGCACCCAAAACATTTCGTTGCTGCTGAAGGTGAAGCCGGAGGCCTTGCAGACCAGGGTCAGGGACCCCCCGGGACTCACACGGCCCCCTCCGGACTCATCCAAGGTCTCGGCCGCCCGCAGCCCTGTGGAGGAAGGACAGAGAGCGGTGGGCTCAGCATGGGGGGTCCCTGACCCTGGTCTGCAAGGCCTCCGGCTTCACCTTCAGCAGCTGGGGCATGAGATGGGTGCGACAGGCGCCTGGGAAGGGGCTTGAAAGAGTCGCGGGTATTTACAATGATGGTAGTGACACATTGTACGCGCCGGCGGTGAAGGGACGCTTCACCATCTCCAGGAACGACGGGCAGAGCACGCTCACCCTGCAGATGAACAGCCTCAAGGCCGAAGACACCGCCACCTACTACTGCACCAAAGACTGTTGTGGTGGTTGGGGTCTCGATGGTGCTGGTGGTGATGCTGGTAATGTTGGAGGTGTTGCTGGTGGTGCTCTTTACAAGGATGGTTTTGGAGATCTTGGTGTTGGTGCTCTTCATGATGATGATCATGGTGACATTGGTGCTGGTGCTCTTGATATTGATGGTGAGAAGAGCTCTGGGTGGAGAACCTGCTGGGTTGAGTTGTGTCGGGGCTTTTCTGTAGGCCATGAGCAATGCCAGCAGCACCATCAATCTGATCAGCGTGACCATAAATACCACCACCGTAAGCAGCTCTCGCGCAGTAGTAGGTGGCGGTGTCTTCGGCCTTGAGGCTGTTCATCTGCAGGGTGAGCGTGCTGTACCAGTAGCTCCTGGAGATGGTGAAGCGTCCCTCCACCGCCGGCGTGTACCATGTGTAACTACCACTGGTACTAATACTCGCGACCAACTCAAGCCCCTTCCCGGGCGTCTCTCGCACCCATCTCATGTAGTAGCTGCTGAAGTCAAAGCCGGAGGCCTTGCAGACCAGGGTCAGGGACCCCCCAGGCTTCACCAGGCCCCCTCCGGACTCATCCAAGGTCTCGGCCGCCCGCAGCCCTGTGGAGGAAGGACAGAGAGCGGTGGGCTCAGCCGCACGGCACGGGCCCCCGCACGGCCGTGGGGAGCCGGGGCCGCCGGCAGCCTCCGCGGGCCCGGGCCCTACCTGGGACGGCGGCCAGGAGGAGGAGGAGGGCGAAGGCGTGAGGCCGAGGACTCATGGTGGGGAAGGGAAGGGGTGCTGGGTGCTGTTGGGATGCTATTGACGGGCGTATTTGAAGGTGCCGGGAGGGGTCGTTCATCACGTATCCTCCTTGGCCTATTTCATTGCATTCCACACCATGCAATAATTAATTGCATGCACTCAATTATTTCATGGTTGATTCTTGACTGGAACTCATCATGTTTCTTTCCTGAAGACAAGGAACTCAACAAACTTGATTTTTTTTTTTTTGTATTTTCCACCATGTTCTAATTAATTGTGCCTGTGGAATCATTAAATTTAGATCTTTGACAAGCATTTGTTTCATTTCTTCTGTATTTCATTTAATTCTCTACCACGCACTAATTCATGGGGATCTTTTATTTATTTAATCGTGATCCTTGATCACTTACGACATGGAAATATTTAATTGGATGGATTATTTAATATTAATGCTGAGTAATTTAATTGCAATCTCTATAAAAAGGACACAGAAAACAGAAAACAGCCATGTTTTGGGGCTGCTCCAGCTGCTGAGGTTTCAGGCCGTACCAAAATAACTCGTTTTTCTGCCCAGAAATAGCCCCCGCACAAACATCTGGCTGGCTGCGCTTGGCTGGGCAGCGCTGCAGGGCTCAGCAAAAACTTCTCAAATTGGGCATTTTCATATAAAAAGTGGAACGAGATTCCCACATTTTGGATTCAGCTGGCCCCAAAGTGTTAAAAATATGCGTGTATTCTGGGAAAAAAGGGAAAAGGAGGAAAAAAATCCATGTGATAGGTGCGTCAATGGCCAGGAAAATAATCGACACCCCAATTTCATTCAAAGTGGTGTTAAAAAGTAGGAAATGTGTATTATTTGCATTGAAAAATATCCATTTAGGGCAAAGAACCCCCATCGTGTGTCCATAATGCCCCTGAAAATGAGCCAGGTGCAAATGTTTGGGGCAAAGAGGGCATCTAGAGCCAAACAGGTCTGTATTTGGGGCAAAAATACCCATGAAAAGGCAAAAGCATTGCCCATATGGAGGATAAGAGTATGGATAAGAGGCAACACGTCCTTCTATTTGGGGCAAGAGTAGCCACAAATGGGAAAATACTTTATTTTTTGGAACAAAATGCTGTGATAGTGTGGGTAAAACAGAGCTCGCTGCAGTGCATGGGTACTCCCAAACATCTCCAGATTCAACCTTCAGCAGCTACCTCATGGCATGGGTGCGACAGGCGCCCGGGAAGGGGCTCGAGTACGTCGCGAGTATTGGCAGCAGTGGTAGTGGCACAGACTACGCGTCGGCGGTGAAGGGACGCTTCACCATCTCCAGGAACGACGGGCAGAGCACGCTCACCCTGCAGATGAACAGCCTCAAGGCCGAAGACACCGCCACCTACTACTGTGCGAAAAGTTATGGTGCTGGTTGGAGTGGTGGTAGTGCTGGTGGTGTTGATGGCTGACAGTATTAACATCACCAGCACCAGCACCAAGATCACCAGGAGCACCAGCAGCAGCAATATCGTCACCACCAATACGATAACCATCAGTACTTTTCACGCAGTAGTAGGTGGCGGTGTCTTCGGCCTTGACGTCATTCATCAGTAGGAACAACAGGCTCTGCCCGTTGTCCCTGGAGACGGTGAAGCGTCCCCTCACTGCCGACGCGTAGAATGTGCTACTACCACCACTGTTAATACTCGCGACGTACTCAAGCGCCTTCCCGGGTGCCTGTCGCATCCATCCCATGCCGTAGCTGCTGAAGGTGAAGCCGGAGCCCTTGCAGACCAGGGTCAGGGACCCCCCAGGCTTCACCAGGCCCCCTCCGGACTCATCCAAGGTCGCGGCCGCCCGCAGCCCTGTGGAGGAAGGACAGAGAGCGGTGGGCTCAGCCGCACGGCACGGGCCCCCGCACGGCCGTGGGGAGCCGGGGCCGCCGGCAGCCTCCGCGGGACCAGGTCCTACCTGGGACGGCGGCCAGGAGGAGGAGGAGGGCGAAGGCGTGAGGCCGAGGACTCATGGTGGGGAAGGGAAGGGGTGCTGTGGGGACGCTGCATATTTGAAGGCGCTCAAGAGGGCATTAATTGCGTTTTCTACCCTGGGTTATTTCATTGCATTGAGTTAATTCGTAATAAGTCAACGGAGCTCTCCGCTCTCTGTCCTTCCTCCACAGGGCTGCGGGCGGCCGAGACCTTGGATGAGTCCGGAGGGGGCCGTGTGAGTCCCGGGGGGTCCCTGACCCTGGTCTGCAAGGGCTCCGGCTTCACCTTCAGCAGCTACTACATGTACTGGCTGCGACAGGCACCAGGGAAGGGGCTCGAGTGGGTCGCAACTATTAACAGCGATGGTAGTAAAACATACTACCCTTCGGAGGTGAAGGGACGCTTCACCATCTCCAAGAACAACGGGCAGAGCACGACCACCCTGCAGATGAACAGCCTCAAGGCCGAAGACACCGCCACCTACTACTGCGCGAAACGTGCTGGTAGTGGTGGTTGTAGTTATGCTGCTGAGATTGATGGTGCTGCTGCTGCTGCTGGCATTGTTCATGGCCCAGGGAATACACCCGATACAACTATTCCCTACTTCCCGCAGCTCTTCTCACCATGAATATGGACAGCACCAGCACCAACGCCACCATGATCATCATCATGAAGAGCACCAATACTGTCAACACCACCACCAGCACCATCAAGAGCCTGACCACCACGATAGTCTTTGGCGCAGTAGTAGGTGGCGGTGTCTTCGGCCTTGAGGCTGTTCATCTGCAGGGTGAGCGTGCTCTGCCCGTCGTTCTTGGAGATGGTGAAGCGTCCCTTCACCTCCGATACGTAGTATGTGTCACTACCATCATAGCTAATATCTTTGACCCACTGGAGCCCCTTCCTGGGTGCCTGTCGCACCCAGAACATGCTGTAGTCGCCGAAGGTGAAGCCGGAGGCCTTGCAGACCAGGGTCAGGGACCCCCCGGGACTCACACGGCCCCCTCCGGACTCATCCAAGGTCTCGGCCGCCCGCAGCCCTGTGGAGGAAGGACAGAGAGCGGTGGGCTCAGCCGCACGGTACAAACCCTATTGCAGCCCACGTCTGTCCTGCGGCCAAAATCCTTGTCTGGGACCTTTCCAGACCTGTTGGATCTCCTGCAAGGCCTCCAGCCTCACCTCCAGCAACTACGGCATGCTCTGGGTGTGACAGGCACCCGGGAAGGGGCTCGAAGCAGTCGCGGGTATTAGTACCAGTGGTAGTAGCACAGTTTACGCGCCGGCGGTGAAGGGATGCTTCACCATCTCCAGGAACAACAGGCAGAGCACGCTCACCCTGCAGATGAACAGCCTCAAGGCCGAAGACACCGCCACCTACTACTGCGCGAAAAGTTATGCTGGTAGTGCTTGGAGTGGTGATAGTGCTGGTGTGTTGATGGCTGACGATATTAGCGTCACCAGGACCATCATAAACATCACAAACACCATCACCAACACCATCAGCATGACCAGTACCACAACCAGTGTAACCAGCAGTTCCAGCATCAACAGCACCATCAATCCAACCAGGAGCACCAGCACCATAACTATCAGCATCTCTCGCGCAGTAGTAGGTGGCGGTGTCTTCGGCCTTGAGGCTGTTCATCTGCAGGGTGGCCGTGCTCTGCCCGTTGTTCCTGGAGATGGTGAAGCGTCCCTCCACCGCCGGCGCGTAGCCTGTGTAACTACCACCAGTGTTAATAGTCGCGATCCACTCAAGCGCCTTCCCGGGTGCCTGTCGCACCCAATACATGTCGTTGCTGCTGAAGGTGTATCCGGAGCCCTTGCAGAAAAGGGTCAAGTATCCTCCAGGCTGAGCCCACCGCTCTCTGTCCTTCCTCCACAGGGCTGCGGGCGGCTGAGACCTTGGATGAGTCCGGAGGGGGCCGTGTGAGTCCCGGGGGGTCCCTGACCCTGGTCTGCAAGGCCTCCGGCTTTGACTTCAGCAGCTACACCATGATGTGGGTGCGACAGGCGCCAGGAAAGGAGCTCGTGTGGCTTGCCACCATTAAAAGCGATAGTAGTAGGAAAAGCTACTCGGGGGTGTCGCAGGGACGCTTCACCCTCTCGAGGAACAACGGGCAGAATACTGTCACCCTGCAGATGTTCAATCTCAAAGCCGAAGACAGCGCCACCTACTATTGTGCAAAATGTGCTCGTAGTGATTGTGGTGGTGCTGTTTATCAGATTGATGGTGCTGCTGGTGCTGCTGGTATTGTTGCAGCCTGTACCTCTACCACTGCTGTGAATACCGGCAATGAATTTGACTTTGCAGAATAACCTGGCCGTGGTAAGGAAAATTCGTGCCCAAGGACTTTTCAACAAAACACCTAATTATGTGGGGCAAAAGAAGCCATGAAAGGCTAAAACATACCGATTACAAAGTTTAGAACACATTTAATGCACAAGTGTGCTCTGCCCGTTGTTCCTGGAGATGGTGAAGCGTCCCTTCACCGCCGACGCGTAGTTTGTGTAACTACCATCGCTGTTAATACGTGCGATGAACTCGAGCCCCTTCTCGGGCACCTGTCCGATCCATCCCATTTTGTTGCTGCTGAAGGTGTATCCGGAGCCCTTGCAGACCAGGGTCAGGGACCCCCCGGGACTCACACGGCCCCCTCCGGACTCATCCAAGGTCTCGGCCGCCCGCAGCCCTGGGGAGGAAGGACAGAGAGCGGTGGGCTCAGCCCGGGGGGTCCCTGACCCTGGTCTGCAAGGGCTCCGGATACACCTTCAGCAGCTACAACATGTTTTGGGTGCGACAGGCACCCGGGAAGGGGCTCGAATACGTCGCAGCTATTACCAGTACTGGTAGTAGCACATTCTACGCGCCGGCGGTGAAGGGACGCTTCACCATCTCCAGGAACAACGGGCAGAGCACGGCCACCCTGCAGATGAACAGCCTCAAGGCCGAAGACACCGCCACCTACTACTGCGCGAGAGAAGCTGGTACTGCTTGGAGTGGTAGTAGTGCTGGTAGTGCTTGTGGTGTTAATGGCTGACAATATTAGCCTCACGAGGACCATCATAAACATCACAAAGACCATCACCAACACCATCAGCATGACCAGTACCACAACCAGTGTCACCAGCAGCTCCAGCATCAACAGCACCATCAATCCTACCAGGAGCACCACCACCATAACCACTTGGAGCTCTCGCACAGTAGTAGGTGGCGGTGTCTTCGGCCTTGAGGCTGTTCATCTGCAGGGTGGCCGTGCTCTGCCCGTCGTTCTTGGAGATGGTGAAGCGTCCCTTCACCGCCGATGCGTACCATGTGCTACCACCAGTGCTGCTAATTTGTGCGACGTATTCGAGCCCCTTCCCAGGTGCCTGTCGGATCCATCCCATTTGGTAGCTGCCAAAGGTGTATCCGGAGCCCTTGCAGACCAGGGTCAGGGACCCCCCGGGACTCACACGGCCCCCTCCGGACTCATCCAAGGTCTCGGCCGCCCGCAGCCCTGGGGAGGAAGGACAGAGAGCGGTGGGCTCAGGTTGCGGGGTCCCTGACCCTGGTCTGCAAGGGCTCCGGCTTCACCTTCAGCAGCTACAACATGCAGTGGGTGCGACAGGCACCCGGGAAGGGGCTCGAGTGGGTCGCGGATATTAGCAGTGGTGGTAGTGGCACATACTACGCGCCGGCGGTGAAGGGACGCTTCACCATCTCCAGGAACAACGGGCAGAGCTGGTGGTGCTGATGGATTTTTTTCTTGTGGCCAGGAGAATTTGTGTCCAGGCCCTTTCCTTTTGCCAGGCATGAAGGCAGCAGCACCATCAGCCTCATTAACATAACGATCTATATCAGCGTGAGCAACACCTTCATCGTCATCAACATCATCATCACTTAGTAGTTTAGTGAGTAGTAGTAGCGATAGGAGGATGGTTGGAGTAGGTGACCTTGTAGATTCTTTCCAAAATTCTAGTTTTTATGAGTCCGTGGTTCTATGATCATTATCAACCCCCTCAACATCATCAACACGATGATAATTATCAGTGTTATCAACATCACCGACACCAACACCAACATCACCAACAGCATCACCCCCAACACTGGCACTACTACAACCCCAACCACTACCAGCAGCGTTCACACAGGCAGGGTGTCCAGCAGAGTCAAATTCATCGTGGGTATTTTCAGCAGTAGTAGCGATAATGGCTGCACCAGCACCCGCAGCATCAATCCGATAACCCCAATTATAACTACTACTATCAACTTTCGCGCAGTAGTAGGTGGCGGTGTCTTCGGCCTTGAGGTTGTTCATCTGCAGGGTGAGCGTGCTCTGCCCGTTGTCCCTGGAGATGGTGAAGCGTCCCTGCACCGCCGACGCGTACCATGGGCTACTACCATCACTCCAAATACCCGCGACTGCTTCGAGCCCCTTCCCGGGTGCCTGTCGCACCCATCCCATGTGGTGGCTGCTGAAGGTGAAGCCGGAGGCCTTGCAGACCAGGGTCAGGGACCCCCCGGGGCAAGGTTGGGCCATCAAGCAGGAAATTTGGGCTTAGTTCAGTACTTTGGGGTCAATGGAATGAGTTGGGTTCAGCAAATTATTTGGGGTGGAATGCTGGGGTTTTGGGTGATCAAGATGAGCGATGTGACCAGCACCACCACAACCACCACCAACATCACCACCACAATCAATGCCAACACCGTCAACATCACCACCACCATTGTCAATGTCACCACCATCAATGTAACCAGCACCAGTACCACCAGCAATATCACTACCAGGAGCTGTAGTATAACTACTACTACTTTTCGCGCAGTAGTAGGTGGCGGTGTCTTCGGCCTTGAGGCTGTTCATCTGCAGGGTGAGCGTGCTCTGCCCGTTGTTCTTGGAGATGGTGAAGCGTCCCTTCACCGCCGACGCGTACCATGTGCTACTACCATCCTTGTTAATACTCGCGACGAACTCGGGCGCCTTCCCGGGTGCCTGTCGGATCCATCCCATGTAGTAGCTGCTGAAGGTGTATCCGGAGCCCTTGCAGACCAGGGTCAGGGACCCCCCGGGACTCACACGGCCCCCTCCGGACTCATCCAACATCGTGGTTGCCCACAGCCTTGTGGTTGACCTGGCGGAGCAGAGTCATCGTCCAACCATCGAAGGGTGAACATAAAAAGGCCCAGGTGTAGCCAAATTTTGGCATATTCAACCCATTCTGTGATGGTTGCTGCAGTAAAGAACCCTAAATGGCCGAAATCTGCATGTATTTTGTGAAAATAGATGTCCAAATCAAAGATATCTCCATATTTGCCCCCAAACTCAACGTACAGACCCAAACTTGCTGATATTTGGGTGAAAAAGTGGCCATCAAGGCGACGAGGGGAGCCTGGCTTTGGGCTTGGTGCAAGATGTTGGGCTTGGAGTAGGGAGTTTGGGTTCGGTTAAGGGAATTTGGGCTCAGAGAAAGGAATTTGGGCTCGGAGGATGGAATTTGGGCTCGGAGAATGGAATTTGGGCTTGGAGAAGGGAATTTGGGCTTAAAGAATTTGCCAAAGACTGGAATCCTTTTGCCCCTTTGTCCATTTGGATCCCAAATACGGACATTTTTCTGCCTTTTTTTGAGCATTCAGACTCCAAAAATAAAAGTATTTTCCCATTTCTGACCATCTTTCCTCCAAATACAGGGTCTCATTACCTCAGTAGGGGCATTTTTTGCCCTTTCGTGACTATTTTTGCCCCAAATGTGCTCGTGTTTGGTTCTATATGCCTTCTTTGCCCCAAAACATGAGTATTTGACTCATTCTGGGGGGCATTGTGGCCCCATGATGAGGATTCTTTGCCTTTTCTTGACATTTTTGATGCAAATAATACACAATTCCTACTTTTTAACACTAATATTCATCAAAATGGGATGTTGATTATTATTCTTGCCATTTAGACACCTATCAGATGGATTTTTTCCCTCTTTTTCCCATTTTTTCCTAAATACGAATTAATTTTTAACATTTTGGGGCCGGCTGAGTCCAAAATGCGGGAATGTCATCCCACTTCTGGGCTGGAAACCCCCAATTTGAGAAGTTTTTGCTGAGCCCTTCAGCCCGGCCTCGGGTGCCCACCCAAGCGCAGCCAGCCAGGTGTCTGCGCGGGGGCTATTTCTGGGCAGAAAACGAGTTATTTTGGTACTGCCTGAAACCTCAGCAGCTGGAGCAGCCCCGAAACGTGGCTGTTTTCTGTTTTCTGGACCCATTTTTTGCCTCCACACCTGGGGCCGGGGGCGGGAAGGCACCGTGGGCACAAAAGCTCCGTGCCGGGAAGGTTGTAGGGGAGGAGGCTGCATGGCAGAGATTGCAATTAATTAATTACATGCCCATAAGTGATAATTGCATGTGAGAAATTGCAATTAATTAATTACAAATCCATAAGTGATAATTGCACTGGAGAGAATGCAATTAAATCACTAAGTGCCCATAAGTGATAATTGCATGGGAGGGATTACAATTAATTCAATGTCCATAAGTGATAATTGCATGTGAGAGATTGCAATTAATTAATTACACGTCCACAAATGATAATTGCATGGGAGAGATTGCAATTGAGTAATTCAAGGTCCATAAATGATAGTTATATGGGAGAAATCACAATTAAATAATTCATTCCCAATAAGTGATGATTACATGGTGAAAACTTCAATTAAATAATTTATTAAAGGATAATCAAATAACCAATTAAATAATTAAATAATTAAATAACCGTTCAATTAAATAAATAATTGTATAAATAGATAGACAGATAAATAAATAAATAAATAAATAAATAAATAAATAAATAAACAAACAGTGGGGTGATTAAATAAATAAATAATTGGACGATCGAACAATTAAATGATTGAATTATTAAATAAATAAATAAATAAATGGTTGAATAATGAAGTGATGAGCAGACCCCAGAGACTGCAATTAAATAATTCCAAGTCCTTGAGCAATGATTACATGGAAAAAAAAAACACGTAATTAAATAATTTGTTCCCAATAATTGTTGATTACATAAAAGGGATTAAATTAAATGATTTATTGCCAATAAGTGTTAATTACATTAAAGAGACTGCAATTGAATAATTTATTCCCAATAAGTGTTGTTTATATATAAGAGTCTTCAATTAAATAATTGATTATCCATAAGTGATGAGTGCATGAGGGAAATTGTAATTAAATAATTGATTATCCATAATTGATGAGCAGGCTGCAGAGATTGCAATTAAACAATTAAAGGTCCTTAAGCGATGATTGCATGGAAGAGGTTGCAATTAAATAATTAATTCCACCTAGGTGATGACCTCATGATTGCAATTAAAACTCTCCCAGAGCAATTAGCTCTGCACAGACTGCAATTAAAAAACCCAAAATCTGAGACTTTGCAGTTTGACGTGTGCACAGCATGAGGGCGCTGATGAGGCTGCAATTAATTAACTCATCAGGCAGAGGGTGCAACGAAGTAATGCACACAAGAGATGAGCATGCGGAAATGATTCCAATTAATTAATTAATCCAGTGCACAAAGGTAATGAGAAGATGGTGGGGAGTGGAGCAGGATAACCCCACGCACAAAAATGATGAGTTTGCGTCAAATATGGCAAGGAAATAATTTGATGAGCCCAATTAGCAAACACACGGTGAAGATTACAATGACATAACGAGGAAAGTCATGAGTTTGTGTCAAAGACTGCAATTAAATAGTTCTGAGCACTCAATTAGTGATTGTATAGCTGAAATCACAATGAAATTGCTGGAATTACAAGGAAATAAGTCAATGAAGAAACACAAGAGTTCATCAATGATTACAATGCAATAATTATCCCAATTAATGAGTCCATTGTAGTTAATGCAATGAATTAGCGAGGAAACACGATAAATTCATGTCAACGACTGCAATTAAAGAATTAAACAGACCCAATTAATTAGGACATGGTAGGGAATGCAATGAAAGAAGTCAACGAGGAAACACGATGAGTTTATGTTGACGATTGCAACGAAATAATTAAGTGGGCTCAATTAGAGTCATGATGGAGATTAAAATTAAATAAATCAATGAGGAAACTTGATAAATTCATGTCAAAGATTGCAATTAAAGAATTAAACACACCCAATTAATTAGGATATGGTAGGGAATGGGGTGAAATAACGAGGGAATATGATGAGTCCTTGTCAAGGCCGGCAATTAAACAACTCAGCGCGCCCAATTAACGCATGGCAGAGAGCGCAATGAAACGAATCAACGCGCTCAACTGCCGGGCGCCAATCAAGGATGGCAATTAAACATCCCGATGCACGCCGCTAACGAGCGTGGCGCGAAACCCGGTCCTGGCCCCTCCCCACGAAACCGACCCCCCCCCGCCTTGGAGCCCGCTCCCCATGCAAATCCCCACTCCGGGCGCCTTCAAATACGCCCGTCAACAGCGTCCCAACAGCACCCAGCACCCCTTCCCTTCCCCACCATGAGTCCTCGGCCTCACGCCTTCGCCCTCCTCCTCCTCCTGGCCGCCGTCCCAGGTAGGACCTGGTCCCGCGGAGGCTGCCGGCGGCCCCGGCTCCCCACGGCCGTGCGGGGGCCCGTGCCGTGCGGCTGAGCCCACCGCTCTCTGTCCTTCCTCCACAGGGCTGCGGGCGGCCGAGACCTTGGATGAGTCCGGAGGGGGCCTGGTGAAGCCTGGGGGGTCCCTGACCCTGGTCTGCAAGGGCTCCGGCTTCACCTTCAGCAGCTATGGCATGGAGTGGGTGCGACAGGCACCCGGGAAGGGGCTCGAGTACGTCGCAGCTATTAACAGCGGTGGTAGTAGCACATTGTACGCGTCGGCGGTGAAGGGACGCTTCACCATCTCCAGGAACAACGGGCAGAGCACGCTCACCCTGCAGATGAACAGCCTCAAGGCCGAAGACACCGCCACCTACTACTGCGCGAAAGCTGCTCACGGTGGCTCAGAGCCCGTGCACGGCTGTCACAAAACCCAACGCGACGAGAGCCGCCCAAGCGTGCCCAGAACCTTGAACCGTGCCCAAGGCTCATCAACCGTGCCCAAATTTCCTTCACGGTCTTGGTTTGAGGTCGAATTTTCTTGCGGCGCGTTCAGATGTACTGAACTGTGCCCAAATTACCTCAACAGTACTCAACTTTACTGAACCATGCCCAAGTTTCCTCAACAGAACCAAAAATTATTGAACCATGCCCAAGTTTCCTCAACAGAACCAAAAATTACTGAACCATGCCCAAGTTTCCTCAATATCACCCCAAATTTACTGAACCGTGCCCAAATTTTCTCAACAGAACCCATAATTTACTGAACCGTGCCCGAGTTTCCTCAACAGAACCAAAAATTACTGAACCGTGCCCAAGTTTCCTCAACAGCACCCAAAATTACTGAACCGTGCCCAAGTTTCCTCAACAGCACCCAAAATTACTGAATCAAGCCCAGGTTTCCTCAACAGCACCCAAAATTTACTGATCCGTGCCCAGGTTTCCTCAGTATCACCCCAAAATTACTGAACCGTGCTCAAATTTCTTCAACAGCACCCAAAATTACTGAACCGTGCCCAAATTTTCTCAACAGCACCCATAATTTACTGAACCGTGCCCGAGTTTCCTCAACAGCACCCAAAATTTACTGAACCATGGCCAGGTTTCCTCAGTATCACCCCAAAATTACTGAACCATGGCCAGGTTTCCTCAGTATCACCCCAAAATTACTGAACCATGCCCAGGTTTCCTCAGTATCACCCCAAATTTACTAAACCGTGCCCAAATTTCCTCAACAGCCCCCAGATTTTCTTCTCTGATCCTGTGGTCTTGGTCTGAGTCCAAATTTCTCACAATTTGCCCACTTTTGACAAACCGAGACCAAATTTCCGGAACCGAACCCACAATTTTGGTCTGGGTTCAAATTTTTTGCAATTCACTCAAATTTACTGAACCGTGCCCAAATTTACTGAACGAAACCCGCAGTCTTGGTCTGAGTTTAACTTTCTCTCAATATGCTCAAATTTACTGAACCGTGCCCAAATTTACTGAACCATACCCAAACTTCCTGAACTGAACCCGCAGTTTTGGTCTGAGTTTAAATTTCTTTCAATATGCTCAAATTTGCTGAACCAGGCCCAAATTTACTGAACCGTGCCCAAACTTCCTGAAATGAACCCACAGTTTTGGTCTGAGTTTAAATTTCTCTCAATATGCTCAAATTTACTGAACCGTGCCCAAAATTCCTGAACCATGACCAGATCTTCTACACCAAATACCCAGTCTTGATATCTACCCAAATATCGACATATTTTGCCTCTTTTGGGTAGTTTTGCCCCAAGGATGGTGATAGTTTGAGCTTTAGAGCCATTTCTGCCCCCAAAACGGGAACGTTTTTGCCCTTTTGGCCATTTAGACCTCAAATACAGGCATTTCTCTGCCTTTTATGGGCATTCAGGCTCCAAAAATGGAAGTATTTTCCCATTTATTGCCATTTTTACCCCAAATATAGTGAGTTTTATCTCTTTATTGCCCTATTCTCAGCAGATAGAAGGATGTTTTTTTATGATTTTTATGGAGGATGATTTTTATGGTTTTATGGCCATTTTTCCCCAAACGTGGGTATGCATTGCCTCTTTCGGCCAGGTTTGCAGCAAATTTAGGGATGTTTTGTCTCCTATTGCCCATTTTACCCCAATATTGGGATGTTTTGCCACGTAGACTGAGTTTTCTCCCAATTTAGCATGCCATCGCCTTTCATGGCCAGTTTTGCCCATAATCTGGTGATTTTTACCTTTTCTGGCCATTTTAGACCCAAACACAGTGATGCTTGACCCTTTATGGGGATGCTTTGCCCTTTATGACCATCTTCACCCCCAAATGAGGACGTTTTGGAATCTTATTGCAAACTTTTGCCCCAATTTGGAGAACTCTTCGCCTTTTGTTCTCGTACGAGCAACAAATGTCGAGATGACATTTTTAGAGGAAATCTATTTTTTTCTCCCCATTTGGGGCCCGTTGGGAGGAAGGAAATCAGCTTGAGGCTGCTCAGGCGTGGAGCTTTGTGGCATCGGGGGACGCTTTGGGGGATTTTGGTCCCCTCTGTGTCACCGTGAGTGCTGGTGCTGGTTGGGCTGCACGGTGCTACATCCCATGACAAAAACGGTATTTTGCTCTACTTGAGCAAATCTGGGCATTTTTGGACCTCTATGGCCAGTTTTGCCCAAAATATAAGAATTTCCGTGTCCTTTATGGTCATGGTGGCTCCAAATCTTGGGACATTTCACCTTTTATGGCCAAAATACAAGAATTTCCGTGTCCTTTATGGCCATGGTGGCTCAAAATCTGGAGATGTTTCACCCTTTATGGCCAATTTTGCCCCAAAATACAAGAATTTTCGTGTCCTTTATGGCCATGGTGGCTCAAAATCTGGAGACGTTTCACCCTTTATGGCCAATTTTGCCCCAAAACCAAGAATTTCTATGTTCTTGATGGCCATGGTGGCTCAAAATCTTGGGACATTTCACCCTTTACGGCCAATTTTGCCCGAAATGCAAGAATTTCTGCGTCCTTGATGGGCATAGTGGCTCCAAACCTGGGGACATTTCATCTGATATGGCCAATTTTGCCCAAAATATAAGAATTTACATGCCTGTGATGGACATGATGATTCCAAATTTGGGGAATTTTCACCCTTTATGGCCAGTTTGGCCCCAACCATGAGCATTTTTCTGCCATTTATGAGTGTTTTGTACCCAAATATTTTGCCCTTGGTGGTCCTTTGGTCAACATCTCTGGAGATGCAATATTTATGGCGATGTTTTTGCTGAAAATAATGGAATATTTTGAACTTTAATGTCGGTTTTGCTGCAAATATGGGATATTTTGGCAATTTTAGGCACTCGAACCCCAAATTACGGTGGTATTTTTCCCCTTTAGGGTCATTTGCTCAAAGAGAATTGGGGTGTTTTGTGTCTTATGGCTAGATTTACCCCAAACAGATGAAAATTTCCCTTCTTCTACCAAATTTCATGCCAAATGTTGTGATATTTTGCCCTATATGGCAAATTTTGCACCAAATGTAGTCATTTCTTAGGATTTTTGTGGCTAGATTTGCCCAAAACATGGGGATAATTTCCCTTTTATTTTTTCATCCCAGCACCTCATAGGAACATTTTGTGATTTTTCTTATTTTTGACGTGACTTTGTGAATGCTTTTCCTATAACAACCATTTTTTTTTCTTGAATATTTCTCAAATCTCAATATATCCAGAGTCTTTTGCCCTCTTTAGCCCTTTTTGCTACAAAATGAGGATTTTTCTCTACCTTTTAAATCAACTTCTGCAGAAAACCCGTGGATGTTTTGCCGTTTGTGGGCATTTTAGCTCTAAATATGGCATGTTTTTTCCTTTTTGGGGCCGTTTGGGACCATTTCTGAGGAAGGAACTGATCTCGCGGCCACTCGGGCGTGCAGCCCTGTGGTTTTTGGGGTCATACCGGGGGATTTTGATCCCTTTTGTGTCACTGTGGGTACTGGTGGTTGGGGTGCTAATATTGCACACAGTGCTTCGTCCCATAACAAAAAGGATTCCTGGTGGCCAACGAACAAATCTGGGGGCCTTTTGCCCTTTTTTGGCCAGTTTTGCCCCAAATACAACAATTTCCACACCCTTTAAGGGGTAGGTGCCTCGAAATCTGGGGATGTTTCACCCTTTATGCCCAAAATACAAGAATTCTTGTGTCTTTGATTGGCATGGTGGCTCCAAATCTGGGGACGTTTTGCCCTTTATGACCAGTTTTGCCCCAAATATTGGATGCTTTTACACTTCACGGCCTATTTTCCCCCAAAATTTGGGGCTGTGTTGCCTCTCAAGGCCATTTTTACCCCATACACCAGGAACTTTTGAACCTTTATTGCGCTTTTTAGCCAAATATGGAATCGTCTTTGTCTTTCGTGATCATATTTGCAAAAAAATATGGGGATAATTTTGTCTTTTATTGTCAATTTGCCACCAAGTATGAGGATATTTGGCCTTCATGGCCATTTTTTTTGCACTGAATGTGGGGATATTTTATATCTGGGGCAATAATTGGATGTTTTGCCCTTTATGACCATTTCTGCTTCAAATTAGGACATTTCTTTGCCTTTTGTGGTGAATTTTACACCCCTTGGGGTCAAATTGTCCTTTTATGGACATTTTGGCACCTCATATAATCATCCCTTGACTTTTTTTTTTTCTGTTTTGCCCCAAATTCATGAATGCTTTACCTTTCATGCATATTTTTTACCTAAATACTGAGTTTTTATGTTCTTTTTGGTCACTATTGCCCCAAACGTTGCGATATTTTGCCCTTTCTGGCCACTCTTTCCCCAAATCAGGGCTGGTTTTTCTCCTTTTTTGGGGCCATTTGGGAGGAAGGAACTCAGCCTGCGACCGCTCGGGCGTGGAGCTTCGTGGTTTTGGGGGACGTTTTGGGGGATTTTGATGCCCTTTGTGTCACCGTGAGTGCTGGTGCTTGTTGTGGTTATTACACGGTGTTACATCCCATGACAAAAACAATACTCAGCTCTCCTTGAGCAAAATTGGGGATTTTTTGACCCTTATGGCCAATTTTGTCCCAAATACAAGGGTTTCCGTGCTCTTTATGGCCATGGTGGCTCAAAATCTTGGGATTTTTCCCATTTATGGACAATTTTGTCCCAAATACAAGGGTTTCCGTGCTCTTTATGGCCATGGTGGCTCAAAATCTTGGGATTTTTTCCCATTTATGGCCAGTTTTGTCCCAAATGCAAACATTTCCATGTCCTCGATGGCCATGGTGGCTCCAAATCTGGGAACATTTCACCTTTTATGAGCAGTTTTGCCCCAAATGTGGGAGAATTTTTGTGTTTTATGGCCAACTTTGTCCCAAATTCGGGCCTTTCTCTTCCTTTTATGGATCTTTTACCATTATATATGATTTTTTTTCACCACTTATGACCATTTTTTCCCCCAAATCGGCATTTCTTCACATTCAGTGGCCAGCGTTGCCCTAAAAATGGACTTTTCACACTTAAATAATTAACTAAATAAGGACCTCCACTCTCTTTTTAACACTCAGCACAGGATTTTTTCCCTTTTACTGTCATTTTGCCCCAAATCTGTGGATCCTTTGCTCCTTGTGATCACTTCTTGCCTTTTTATGGGGATATTTTTCCTCCTTATCACCAGTTTTAGCAAAATTTGGGGCTGCTATCCCCTTTTAGGACCACATTTTTCCCAAATACGGGAAAAATTTTGCACTTTGTGGCTT
Source organism: Aythya fuligula (assembly GCF_009819795.1). Lineage (NCBI taxonomy): Eukaryota > Metazoa > Chordata > Aves > Anseriformes > Anatidae > Aythya > Aythya fuligula. The sequence goes on along the minus strand of NW_022473992.1, from coordinate 190,546 downwards.
TATTTTTTCCTACATGTAGGGCTGTCGTTTTTGCTGCAAAAATGGGATATTTTGGGGCACGGGGGATTTTGGTCCCTGCTGTGTCACCGTGGGTGCTGGTGGTGGTTACAGTGCTTATTACACGGTGCTACATCCCATGACAAAAACAGCAATTTTCGCTACTTGAGCAAATCTGGGGCTGTTTTGCCCTTTACGCCCATTTTTACCCCAAATATGAAGAATCCCATATCCTTTATGGTCATTCTTTCTCTACATATGAGGATATTTTTCCCTTTAAATCCATTTTTTACCTCATAGTGGGATCACTTTCACTTTTTTTGGCAAGTTTTCCAGCAAATCATCTGAAGTTCTCCCTCTTCCAGCCCATTTTCCCCCAAATATAGTGAAATTTTACATTTTCTTGACAATTTGGCCCTAATTACAGGGACGCTTTTGCCTTTTATGGCTAGTTTTGCAACACCGTTGGGGAAACTTTTGCCCTTTCCACCTTCTTTACCCCAAATATGACCATGCCTTTTTATGGACAATTTAGCCCTAAATATGGGGGCATTTCACTCTTTATAGCCATTTTTACCCAAAATACTGACATTTCTTCACATTTTGGGCAAGTTTTCCTCCAGATATGGACGTTTCTTTCCCCGTCATGGCCGTTTCTCCAGCAAATACGAGGACGTTTTGCCTCTTTTTGCTGTTTTTTTGCCTCAAATATTTTCCTTTTTTCTGGACATATTTCCTCTACATATTTCGATGGTTTTGCCCTTTATGGCCAGTTTTGCACCAAATATGGGGATGTTTTTCCTTTTAAGTTCATTTTTTCCCCTACTATGGGCACATTTTTGCACTTTAGAGCCATTTTTGCCTATTTCTGCCTCTAAAACACCCATGAACATTGGAGACTTTTATGAGCCGTTTTACCCATTTTTGCCCATTTCAGCTACCCATGGGCACCACGGGAGGAAATTTGGGCCAAAACCCATCATTTTTGGCTCTTCTGGGGGAGGGATTTTGTTCCACCCTGTGTCACTGTGGGTTGTAGTGGTTATGCTTGTGGTTACGGTTATTGTTGTGCTTATCACCATGCTACATCCCATGACAAAAAACCATACTCAACATTTTGGGGACATTTCACCCTTTCTGCCCATTTTTCTCCCAATATTCCCATTTCTCTACCTTTTATGCCTCCAAATACTGCTTTTTTTTAACCCCATATGGCACGTTTTCAACCAAAACACGACAATTCTTACCCCGAATACAACAAAGTTTGCCCCTTTATGGACATTTTCCCCCAAAACATGGAGATATTTCCCTCTTCGTCCCCAGTTTTTGCCCCAAATATGGACATTTCTGTGCCACTGTGACTCAAATTTTAAGGATGTTTAATCTTTTAAGCCCATTTTTGCCCCAAATATTGCCATTCCTCAAGATTTTGTGGCCAGCTATTCCCGAAATACGTTGATGTCATACCCTCAAAGCCCATTTTTGCCCCCAATTTGGTGTTGACTTGCCTTTTCTCACAGTTTTTTCCCCAAATACGGGCTTTTTTTTGCTCTTTCTGTCCATTTTTACCCCAAATATGTTGAATATTTTGCTTTTCGTTCCCATTTTACGTTTTCCAACCATTTCTACCTCACAAGTCAACACTCAAGAAGGAAAACCCAAACTTGATCATCGTAGAAAACACCCAAGAAGACCAAAAAACCCACACATTTTTACCCCATAGGATGCCCCTAGGGGCCCGAATTGGGGTGAAAACGCCCGGAATTGGCGAAAATATACATTTTTGGCTGCAGAAAAGAGGTGGGAGGGGTTTTTGAGTGGCGGGTCGATGACTTTGCCCCGTTGTGGTGCTGCTGGTAGCATTGATCTGTGGGGCCACGGGACCGAGGTCACCGTCTCCTCCGGTAAGTCCTCCGGCCAAAAATCTCGCCACGGCGATTTTGGGCCAATTTTCTTCAATTTTGGGCCGGGTGGGGGGTCCGTGGGGCGGCCGGCCCCCATCTTGGGGGCCGAAACCGGGGCAAAACGGCCGTCGATGGGTGGAAATGTCCGATTTGGGGTCGATTTTGGCAGGGGATTTTCGTCCAGAGGGGGTTTTTAGGGCAGAATTGGGTGAAAATGTCGATTTTTGGGGTTGATTTTGATGGGGGGGGAATTTGGTCGTAGGGAGTTTGGTGTCAGGACCGGGTGAAAATGTCGATTTTCAGGTCTTTTCGGGGGGGAAAAATTATTATGGCGGTGATTTGATGGCAGGGTCATGTCAAAAATATGATTTTAGGGTGTTTTTAGGGGAAAAATGTTAACTGAAGGCAGTTTGATGTCAGGATTGGGTCAAAAAGTCAATTTTTAGGTCTTTTTGGGGGCAGAAAATCATGAGGAGGTGACTTGATGGCAGGATCATGTCAAAAATATGATTTTAGGGTGTTTTTAGGGGAAAAATGTTAACTGAAGGCAGTTTGATGTCAGGATTGGGTCAAAAAGTCAATTTTTAGGTCTTTTTGGGGGCAGAAAATCATGAGGAGGTGACTTGATGGCAGGATCATGTCAAAAATATGATTTTAGGGTGTTTTTAGGGGAAAAATGTTAACTGAAGGCAGTTTGATGTCAGGATTGGGTCAAAAAGTCAATTTTCAGGTCTTTTAGAAAAAAATCATGCGCAGGTGATTTGTCGGCAGGATTAGGTCAAAAACTCTTTCTCAGCCCTAAAATGTCTATTTTTAGATATTTTTTTTTGGGGGGGGGAGGAGAAAATAGGACGTGTGAGGGCAAAAGGGACCCGAGGGAAGGTTTTGGGGCTTAATTTGGCATTTTTGTTGAGTTGAGTTTAGTGGAGGTTTTGTGTAGAGTGGAAATGTCGATTTTTTTCTCTCCCCAGTTTATATATTTTATATTTTTTTATATATAATATATATTTAATAGATATTTCTATATGTTTATATATAATATATATAATATATATAATATTTATATAATATATAGATATTTATATTTAAAAATATATATATTTTTTTTTTCTGGGGGAGAAATTGCTTAGTTTGGGCAAGATGTGGAGAAAAAAAGGACTTTTCAGGCAAAATTATGTCAGAAAAATATATTTGGCAGATAAGGCTGAACAGGGGAAGACAGAGGACTTTGAATTTTGCAGTTTTTCAGTTTTTTTTTAGGTTTCGCAGTTGGGGCGTCTCTAGGGAGTTCGTTTTCTTGGTGATTTAGCCCCAAAGTTTGAGTTTCTAAGAAGAAAAAGTAGAGATTTCTATTTAATAGGACAGTTTGATTGTTGAGTCTTGGGGTCGAGCCCTAACTGAGGTTTTTTGAGAGCTTTTTGGGCAAAAGGACAGAAAAGTCCCTGTTTTTAACGAAAATGGCCAGGGAGGTTAGTTAATTGAAAAAATTATTGTGAACTGACCCAAAATAGTGGGTGAAGATTGGGGCTGAAGGACGACATTTCAGGTAATGTCTTCCTTTTAATTTTGGGCTGGTTTTGGGGTGGTTTGAGTTAAATTTGCCAGGCTGACGTCCCTAAGTCTAGGTCCCCACAAATCTCCTGGATTTTGTGGCTTTTTTCATGGATTTTCCCTGAAATGAGGCATTTTGGGGGCTCTTGGGTGAATTTCAGGGGGTCTTGGTGGCTAAAAATATCTTAATTTTATTGATAATCGCTTTTGAGGCAGTTTTAGGAGTTTTTAGAGTTGTTAAAATTTCACCAGAGTCGAAATCTAATCCCTTTTTTACCCAGAAAAGGTTTAATAGGACATTTTTGGGGCAGTTTTAGAGGAGTTTGACTTGCTTAGGGCAAAGACCCACCCAAATAATATTGTATTATAATCCTCATTTTTAATTAATTAATTAGTAGGGACTTTATTAATTGAGACAAAAAACAGGAGTGGCTTGAGACTGTTAGTTAATTTTTTTCTTCCCTTCCAAATTTGGCTATTTAATGATAAATTCTGATACTATTAAATTTTAAATGAGGCTTAAGCGTTGATTTTTCACCCATTATTGCCAATTTTTGGCATATTTTTGCCTTTATTCGCCAATAATTCCTCAAAACCTCCCCACAAGTCTCATTTTTAATTTAATAATCCAAAAATTAGGGTTTCTGGCACGACAATTTCTAATAGTTTTACGCAGTAGGCAGGCTTGGAATGAGGTATTTTGTGCTTAAATAGTGATTTTTCTGGTGTTTATGGCAAAATAGTGATTTTTAGGCAATTTTTCATTATAGTCTTAGTCGTTCTTTAAGAGGGAGGAATAATTGGTTGAAAAGAGCCAGGAATTGGGGTTTTTAAGAGCAGAGATGAACATTTTTAGAGGGGGAACCCATTTTACTGCATTTCTTAATTAAGCCATAAAAAGATAATTAGACATTTTACCTCTCCGGCTGCAGATACGACAATTTTAGCTAAATTCACTCAATAATTTGTGATGTTTAAGGTTTTTAGGTCAAAAAAGGGGGGAATTTGAGGTTGCAGGTTCAGTTTATTGCTTAAAATTATTTTAAATTGGTAATTATAATAATATTAATGATATATGATATTATATCATAATATAACAAAAATATATACCATATATAACACACATATATAATATATAATATATAATATATAATATATAATATATAATATATAATATATAATATATAATATACATAATTTATATAGTATTTATTATATATGTGTTATATATAGTGTATAATAATTATATATAATGATATCATTATAATTATTATCATTTAAAATATTTTTCATTTATTTTAGCCTAAAATCGACTCCAAGAGCTTAATTATTTGCCTGGAGTTGGTGATAAAATATTATTAAAAAGTTGTGTTTTTTTCACCACAAACTTCCAACAATATGGCCCAAAGCTTTAAAAATATAAAGAAATTAAATTAAAAGTCACTTTTTTTTTTCCTCTTTTCCACCTAAAATGGCTGATTTCAGCCCAGTTTGGTGGCCGGAAGTTGCAGCTGTGCTTGTTTTTCAGCTGGCTTTATTTTGAGGTTAGAATTGCCTGAAATAGCTCAGTTCTGGTTTCGAAAACAGCAAAAAAAAGGGGAAGCGGGGGTTTTTCACCATTTTTGCATGTTAAATACACGAAAAAAAAAAAGAAAAACAAAGAGGAGGCAAATACTGTCTGAAAAACAGCACCTGGTTTTTGGGGAAAAATAACCCGCTTTGCAGGTGGTAAACAGCAGCTTTGGGCTAAAACCAGAGGGTTTCAGGCAAATTCATTTGGTTCTGGCCGGGTTTCATTTCCCTGAAAATTGAGGAATTTGGCTCGAAAGATGTCGATAATTTCTAAGCCTCGCTACGTGCTTTAATGTATAGAAACACCACTCCACCTCGTTTAACGTATATTCTATGTATAACATACCTTGTAATATATTAAATATAGAGAGATAATAGGTAGAATTATTAGATTTAATTATTAGATGAAATATATAGATAGAATTATTAGATTTAATATAAATATTAAGTGTAGCAAGCGTATAATAGAAATTATATCCTATATATAATATATCCAATATATATAATATATCCAATATATATAATATATCCAATATATATGTCAGGCTTCTAATATATATATCTAGTAGATATATCTGTAATATTTCATATATATATTATATATATTATAAATATAAATATATATTAGATAAATCTGCTATGTCTAATATCTAATATATTAATATAGTAGGTATATTTATTATATATATTATATCTAATACCTATTGTATATGTTAGATATATAGGTGTCTATATATATTATTATATCTATCATATATATTAGATATATTTTTGTATATATAAAAAATATACATTTTTTACATAGAAATATAACATAAAATATACGTTTTACGTATATAGTTTTATATCCAACATATAAGATAGATATTAGGTATATATAACATATATATATAATATATAATAGCTATAGATAATATATAATCGATATTAGATATATACAACGGATATATCTAATATATAATAACTATAAAATATATAATACATGTTTAAAGGATATATCTAAAATATTATATATATATATATATATAATATATTATATAATCAATATTAGATATATATAACGGATATATATAATATATAATATATAATATATAACCGATATTAGATATATACAACGGATATATCTAATATATAATAGCTATAGATAATATATATTGGATATAATCAACAGATATATCTACTGCATGTAATATATCTAATATCTAATATGTATAGCATGTATTATAACGAATATATAACGCTAATTAATATTTAATGAATGTGTTATACATAGAAGATATTGGATATATAACAGATATATCGAATATATATATAATATATATACCATATATAATATATAGGATATATATAATATATAATATATAATATATATACAATATATAATATATAGTGTATATATAATATATATAATATATATCGTATATTATATATCGAATATATCGAATATATATTATATTTTATAGACCTACTATAGGCTATTTAATGATACATATCACGATACATAAATTAATTCAATTAAATTAATTAGCTGAAGGAAAACCCGTAAATTTTTACAGAAATATTTATAAGTCTAAGAATTAATTAATCGGCAGTAATTATTTCTATCTTAACGGGATTTTAATCCCTAGAATATTAATTATGCCCTTTAGATTTATAGAAAATTAATTAATTAGCTCTATATTAATAGATAATTAAGATAGAACTTAGACTTTCTCGATCGATAACCTAGACGCCCAAATTTAACCAAATTCACCCACTTTTAGCTAAAATCAAAAGCCATTCAAGTTTGTTTTTTTTTTTAATTCCAACCTTTCCGGAGGGATTAATTAGCACTAATTATCTTCATTAATTCTCCAATTTTGACATTTAGCCACTGATTCCCCCCCCAGCCCTCAAACCACATTAATTTGGGTTTTGCCTGAATTCAGGCTTTTTTAAAGAAATTAGTGCCTGGCACTTAACGAGGATGGTGTGGGGACTTAATGAGCCGGGTTAATTAGGGGTGGCTGGGGACTAATTGCACTAATTGATGGTTGTAATTGGATGAGTTTAATTGCACTGGTTGGCCCAGTATGGACCAGTATCAGGGCTCTAGGTACTGGTGGTACTGAACTGGGTGCACTGGGGCTATAGGGTGCTGGTACTGGACCAGTATGGACCAGTACAGGGGTACCGGCACCAGTACTGGTGGTACTGGGACCGGTACGGGGGCCCCAGCACCAGTACTAGCAGTACTGGGACCAGTACGGGGTCCCTGGCACCAGTACTGCCCATACTGGGACCAGTACGGTGCCTGCGGCACCAGTACTGCCTGTACTGGGACCAGTACGGGGCCCCCGGCACCAGTACTAGCAGTACTGGGATCAGTATGGCGCCCGCGGCACCAGTACTGCCCATACTGGGACCAGTATGGGGGCCCCAGCAGCAGTACTAGCAGTACTGGGACCAGTACGGGGTCCCCGGCACCAGTACTGCCCGTATTGGGACCAGTACGGCGCCCGCGGCACCAGTACTGCCTGTACTGGGACCAGTACGGGGGCTCCGGCACCAGTACTGGCAGCACTGGGACCAGTACGGGGTCCCTGGCACCAGTACTGCCCATACTGGGACCAGTACGGCGCCCGCGGCACCAGTACTGCCCCTACTGGGACCAGTACGGGGGCCCCGGCACCAGTACTAGCAGTACTGGGACCAGTACGGGGCCCCCGGCACCAGTACTGCCTGTACTGGGACCAGTACGGGGGCTCCGGCACCAGTACTGGCAGCACTGGGACCAGTACGGGGCCCCTGGCACCAGTACTGCCCATACTGGGACCAGTACGGCGCCCGCGGCACCAGTACTGCCCATACTGGGACCAGTATGGGGGCCCCAGCAGCAGTACTAGCAGTACTGGGACCAGTACGGGGTCCCCGGCACCAGTACTGCCCGTATTGGGACCAGTACGGCGCCCGCGGCACCAGTACTGCCCCTACTGGGACCAGTACGGGGGCCCCGGCACCAGTACTAGCAGTACTGGGACCAGTACGGGGCCCCCGGCACCAGTACTGCCTGTACTGGGACCAGTATGGGGGCTCCGGCACCAGTACTGCCCGTACTGGGACCAGTACGGGAGCTCCAGCACCAGTACTAGCAGTACTGGGACCAGTACAGGGGCTGCAGCACCAGTACTGCCTGTACTGGGACCAGTACAGGTGACCCGGCACTGGTACTGGTGGTACTGGGACCAATACAGGGGCCCTGGCACCAGTACTACCCAAACTGGGACCAGTACGGAGGCTGTGGAACCAGTACTGCCCGTACTGGGACCAGTATGGGGGCTCCGGCACCAGTACTGACCATACTGGGACCAGTACGGGAGCTCTGGCACCAGTACTGGCAGCACTGGGACCAGTACAGGGGCTCCGGCACCAGTACTGCCCGTACTGGGACCAGTACGGGGTCCCTGGCACCAGTACTGCCCATACTGGTCCCAGTACAGGAGCTCCCGGCACCAGTACTAGCAGTACTGGGACCAGTAGGGAAGGTGCGGCACCTGTACTGCCTGTACTGGGACCAGTACAGGTGGTACTGGGACCAGTACGGGGCCCCCGGCACCAGTACTGGCCATACTGGGACCCGTACGGGAGCTCCGGCACCAGTACTGGCAGTACTGGGACCAGTACAGGAGCTCCGGCACCAGTACTGGTGGTACTGGGACCAGTACGGGTGCCCCGGCACTGGTACTGCCTGTACTGGGACCAGTATGGGAGCTCTGGCACCAGTACCGGTGGTACTGGGACCAGTATAGGAGCCCCGGCACCAGTACTGGCAGTACTGGGACCAGTACGGGAGCTCCGGCACCAGTACTGGCCATACTGGGAACAGTACGGGAGCTCCGGCACCAGTACTGGCAGCACTGGGACCAGTACAGGTGCCCCGGCACCAGTACTGCTTGTACTGGGACCAGTACGGGGGCCCCGGCACCAGTACTAGCAGTACTGGGACCAGTATGGGAGCTCCGGCACCAGTACTGGCAGCACTGGGACCAGTACGGGGGCTCCGGCACCAGTACTGACCATACTGGGACCAGTACGGGTACGCCGGCACCAGTACTACCTGTACTGGGACCAGTACGGCGCCTGCGGCGCCCGTACTGCCCATACTGGGTCCAGTATGGGAGCTCCGGGACCAGTACTGGCAGCACTGGGACCAGTACGGGGGCTCCGGCACCAGTACTAGCAGTACTGGGACCAGTATAGGGGTTGCGGCACCAGTACTGGCAGCACTGGGACCAGTACGGGGGCTGCAACACCAGTACTGCTTGTACTGGGACCAGTAAAGGTGCCCCGGCACCGGTACAGCCCTACTGGGACCAGTAAAGGGGCTCCGGCACCTGTACTGGTGGTACTGGGACCAGCAGGGGGCTCCAGCACCAGTACAGGCTGTACTGGTACCAGTACGGGGGCTCCGGCACCCATACTGGTGGTACTGGGATTAGTACGGGAGTTCCCACACTGGTACTGGTGTTACTGGGACCAGTACAGGAGCTCCAGCCCCAGTGCAGCCTGTACTGGGACCAGTACAGGGGCTCCGGCAGTTGTACTGGTGGTACTGGGACCAGCAGGGGGCTCCAGCACCAGTACAGGCTGTACTGGGACCAGTCGGGGAGTTCGGGCACCTGTACTGGTGGTACTGGGACCAGTATAGGAGCTCTGGCACCAGTACTGGCCATACTGGGACCAGTACAAGAGCTCCAGCACCAGTACTGGTCGTACTGGGACCAGTATGGCCTTGCTGCCACCAGTACTGCCCATACTGAGAGCCGCTAATACCAGTAAGGACCAGTATGGGGCGCTCTGGTACTGGTGCAGCTAAACCGGGTGTACTGGGGCTATTGGGTGCTGGTACTGGACCAGTAGGACCAGTATGGACCAGTATGGAACAATAAGGGCCAGTAAGGACCAGTATGAACCAGTAAGGACCAGTATGGGGTTCTCTGGTGCTGAACTGGGTGTACTGGGGCTATGGTGTGCTAGCACTTGACCAGTATGAACCAGTAAGGGCCAATAGGGACCAGTATGGACCAGTATGTCCCAGCATGAACCAGTAAGGGCCAATAGGGACCAGTAAAAACCAGTAAGGACCAGTATGCAGGCTGTGGGGCCAAACTGGGTCTACTGAGGCTATGGGGTGCTCCTACTGAACCAGTAAGGGCCAGTAAAGGCCAGTAGGGACCAGTATGGAGCAATAAAGGCCAGTAAGGACCAGTATGAACCAGTAAGGGGATCTCTGAAACTGGTGGTACTGGACTGGGTGTACTGAGGCTATGGGGTGCTCATACTGAACCAGTAAGGGCCAGTACAGACCAGTATGGCCCAATACCTCCCAGTACGACCCAATGCCTCCTTATATGACCCAATACCACCCAGTATGACCTCCCAGTACAGCCCAATACCTCCCAGTACACCCCAATACCTCCTTATATGACCCAATACCTCCCAGTATGACCTCCCAGTACACCCCAATACCTCCCAGTATGCCCCAATACCTCCCAGTACAACCCAATACCTCCTTATATGACCCAATACCTCCCAGTATGACCTCCCAGTATGACCCAAAACCACCCAGTACACCCCAACACCTCCCATTATGACCCAATACCTCCCAGTACGGCCCAATACCACCCAGTATGACCTCCCAGTACACCCCAATACCTCCCAGTACAGCCCAATACCACCCAGTATGACCTCCCAGTATGACCCAATACCTCCCAGTACACCCCAATACCTCCCATTATGACCCAATACCACCCAGTATGCCCCAATACCTCCCAGTACGGCCCAATACCCCCCAGTATGACCTCCCAGTACACCCCAATACCTCCCAGTACGACCCAATACCTCCTTATATGACCCAATACCTCCCAGTATGACCTCCCAGTACACCCCAATACCTCCCAATACCCCCCAATACCTCCCAGTACTCCCCAATACCTCCCAGTACACCCCAATACCTCCCAATACCCCCCAATACCACCCAGTATGACCTCCCAGTACACCCCAATACCTCCCAATACCTCCTTATACCCCCCAATACCCCCCAACACCCCCCATACCCCCCAGTACCCCCCAGTACACCCCAGTCTGACCCCCTACTCTCTTCCTCTCCCCCTCCAGCCACCCCCCGCGGTCCCACCCTCTTCCCGCTGCTCTCCTGCGCCTCCTCCTCCTCCTCCTCCTCCCTCTACGCCGTGGGCTGCGTGGCCGTGGGCCACGTCCCCGCCGGGGTCACCTTCTCCTGGACCGACGCCACCAACCGCAGCGTGGCCGCCGCCGTCTCCTACCCAGAAGCCCGCGGGGCCGGGGGCAACATGGCCGCCAGCCGCTTGGAGTTGCCCCTGCAGGAGGGGAAGGGGCGCCAGCCCTTCTACTGCCGCGCCACCCACCCGCGGGGCAACCCCGTGGTGGCCATCACTAACCCCGGTGAGTAGTAGGCGGCGGCGTGTGGGGGGGGGGTTGCTCGGGGTTTACTACTCGTTGTATCTTCCTTGTGGGTCTCCTTGTTGGGTCCGCCTTGTTGTATCCTCTTTGTTGGGTCCTCCTCGTTGGGTCCTTCTCATTGGGTCTTCCTCATTGGGTCCTCCTCGTTGTATCCTACTCGTTGGGTCCTCCTTGTTGTATCCTACTCATTGGGTCCTCCTCGTTGGGTCCTCTTTGTTGGGTCCTCCTCGTTGGGTCCTTCTCATTGGGTCTTCCTCGTTGGGTCCTCCTCGTTGTATCCTACTCGTTGTGTCCTCCTTGTTGTATCCTACTCATTGGGTCCTCCTCGTTGTATCCTCCTTTTTGGGTCCTCCTTGTTGTATCCTACTCGTTGGGTCCTCCTCATTGTGTCCTCCTCGTTGTGTCCTCCTCGTGGTGTCCTCCTCATTGGGTCCTCCTTGTTGTATCGTCTTTGTTGGGTCCTCCTCGTTGGGTCCTTCTCATTGGGTCTTCCTCGTTGGGTCCTCCTCGTTGTATCCTACTCGTTGTGTCCTCCTTGTTGTATCCTACTCATTGGGTCCTCCTCGTTGTATCCTCCTTTTTGGGTCCTCCTTGTTGTATCCTACTCGTTGGGTCCTCCTCATTGTATCCTCCTCGTTGTGTCCTCCTCGTGGTGTCCTCCTCATTGGGTCCTCCTTGTTGTATCCTCTTTGTTGGGTCTTCCTCGTTGTGTCCTCCTTGTTGTATCCTACTCGTTGGTGGCCTCCTCGTTGGGTCTTCCTCGTGGTGTCCTCCTCGTTGTATCCTCCTTGTTGTGTCCTACTTGTTGGGTCCTTCTCATTGGGTCTTCCTCATTGTATCCTCCTCGTTGGGTCCTCCTTGTTGTATCCTCCTTGTTGGTGGCCTCCTCGTTGGGTTCTCCTCGTTGTATCCTCCTCGTTGTGTCCTCCTCGTTGTATCCTCCTTGTTGTATCCTACTCGTTGGGTCCTCCTCGTTGGGTCCTCCTTGTTGGTGTCCTCCTTGTTGTATCTTCCTTTTTGGTCCTTTTTGGTCCTTTTTGGTCCTTTTTTGTCCTTTTTTTGGTCCTTCTTGGTCCTTCTTGATCCTTCTTGGTCCTCCATCTTCTCCTGAACCTCCTCTTGGTCCTTTTTTTGTCTTTTTTTGTCTTTTTTTGTCCTTTTTTGTCCTTTTTTTGTCCTTTTTTGTCCTTCTTGGTCCTTCTTGGTCCTTTTTTGTCCTTTTTGGTCTTTTTTGGTCCTTTTTGTCCTTTTTTTTGCCCTTCTTGCTCCTTTTTTGTCCTTCTTGGTCCTTCTTGGTCCTTTTTTGTCCTTTTTGGTCTTTTTTGGTCCTTTTTGTCCTTTTTTTTGCCCTTCTTGCTCCTTTTTGGTCCTTCTTGGTCCTTCTTGGTCCTTTTTTGTCCTTTTTGGTCTTTTTTGGTCCTTTTTGTCCTTTTTTTGTCCTTCTTGGTCCTTCTTGGTCCTTCTTGGTCCTTTTTTGACCTTTTTCGTCCTTTTTTGTCCTTTTTTTTTGTCCTTCTTTGTCCTTCTTTGTCCTTCTTGGTCCTTCTTGGTCCTTTTTTTGTCCTTTTTTGTCCTTTTTTGTCCTTTTTTTCCATTGTTGTCCTTTTTTTGTCCTTTTTTTGTCCTTTTTTTGTCCATTTTTGTCCATTTTTGTCCATTTTTGTCCTTCTTTGTCCTTCTTTGTCCTTCTTGATCCTTCTTGGTCCTTCTTGATCCTTCTTGGTCATTCTTGCTCCTCCATCTTCTCCTGAACCTCTTCTTGATCCTTTTTTGTCCTTTTTTTGTCCTTTTTTATCCTTTTTTTTTGTCTTTTTTTGTCCTTCTTGGTCCATTTTTGTCCCTTTTTGTCCCATTTTGTCCCATTTTCTCCATTTTTCTCCATTTTTCTCAATTTTTCTCCCTTTTTCTCCCTTTTTCTCCCTTTTTCTCCCCTTTTCTCCCTTTTTCTCCCTTTTTCTCCCTTTTTCTCCCCTTTTCTCCCTTTTTCTCCCTTTTTCTCCCCTTTTCTCCTTTTTTCTCCCTTTTTCTCCCCTTTTCTCCCCTTTTCTCCCTTTTTCTCCCTTTTTCTCCCTTTTTCTCCATTTTTCTCCCTTTTTCTCCCCTTTTCTCCCCTTTTCTCCCCTTTTCTCCCCTTTTCTCCCTTTTTCTCCCCTTTTCTCCCTTTTTCTCCCCTTTTCTCCTTTTTTCTCCTTTTTTCTCCCTTTTTCTCCCCTTTTCTCCCTTTTTCTCCCCTTTTCTCCCTTTTTCTCCCCTTTTCTCCCCTTTTCTCCCCTTTTCTCCCCTTTTCTCCCTTTTTCTCCCCTTTTCTCCCTTTTTCTCCCCTTTTCTCCCTTTTTCTCCCCTTTTCTCCCTTTTTCTCCCTTTTTCTCCCCTTTTCTCCATTTTTCTCCCTTTTTCTCCCTTTTTCTCCCTTTTCTCCCTTTTTCTCCATTTTCTCCCTTTTTCTCCCTTTTTCTCCATTTTAACCCTTTATCCTCCATTTTCCTCCCTCTTTCTCCACCACCACCCCCCTAACCCTCTCCCACCCCACCCCTAGGCACCCCACCCCACCCCACCACCCCGCTCCTCTCCATCCACCCCCCGTCCCGCGAGGACTTCGAGGGCCCCTACAGGAACTCCAGCCTCCTCTGCCGCGTCCGCGGGCCCCGCGGCCTCACCCCCGTCTCCTGGCTCAAGAACGGCTCCCCCGTCACCGCCGGCGCCGTCACCACCGGCGCCAGGACCGACGGCACCGGCGCCTACGTCACCGACAGCTGGCTGAGCGTCACCGAGGCCGAGTGGGACGCCGGCACCGTCTACACCTGCCAGGCCGACGGGGAGATGAGGAACAGCAGCAAGTCGCTGGAGTGCGGACGTAAGTGGCGACCTCGCCTTTGTGTTTTGGGGGAAAAATGGCATAAATCCAAATTTTGGGTCCACCAAACCCAGCCCTGAATCTTAGATAAGTCAGAAGTTATACCCTCCCACTTCTTTTGGGGTAAAACTAGGCAAAATCCAAATTTTGATTCCACCATACCCAACCCTGAATCTTAGATAAGTCAGAAGTTATACCCTCGCCTTTATTTTTGGGGAGGAACCGGGCAAAATCCCAACTTTGGTGCCACCAAACCCAACCCTGAAACTTAGATAAGACAGAAGTTATACCCTCGCCTTTATTTTTGGGGAGGAACCAGGCAAAATCCAAATTTTGGGTCCACCAAACCCAGCCCTGAAACTTAGATAAGTCAGAAGTTACACCCTCACCTTTCTTTTGGGGTAAAACTAGGCAAAATCCAAATTTTGATTCCACCAAACCCAACCCTGAAACTTAGATAAGTCAGAAGTTATACCCTCGCCTTTATTTTTGGGGAGGAACCAGGCAAAATCCCAACTTTGGTTCCACCAAACCCAGCCCTGAATCTTAGATAAGTCAGAAGTTATACCCTCGCCTTTATTTTGGGGAGGAACCCGGCAAAATCCCAACTTTGGTGCCACCAAACCCATCCTCGAACCTTAGATAAGGCAGAAGTGATGCGCTCACCCTTATTTTTGGGGAAAAAATGGGCAAAATCCCAACTTTGGTGCCACCAAACCCATCCCTGAACCTTAAATAAGGTAGAAGCGATATCTTCACCCTTATTTTTTGGGAAAAAACAGGCAAAATCCCAACTTTGGTGCCACCAAACCTAACCCTGAACCTTAAATAAGGTAGAAGCGATATCTTCACCCTTATTTTTTGGGAAAAAACAGGCAAAATCCCAACTTTGGTGCCACCAAACCCATCCTTGAACCTTAGATCAGCTAGAAGCAATATCTTCACCCTTATTTTTTGGGAAAAAACAGGCAAAATCCCAACTTTGGTTCCACCAAACCCATCCCTGAACCTTAAATAAGGTAGAAATGGTGCCGTCACCCTTATTTTTTTGGAAAAAACAGGGAAAATCCCAACTTTGGTGCCACCAAACCCATCCCTGAACCTTAAATATGGTATAAGCAATATTTTCACCCTTATTTTTTGGGAAGAAACAGGGAAAATCCCAACTTTGGTGCCACCAAACCCATCCCTGAACCTTAAATAAGGTAGAAGCGATATCTTCACCCTTATTTTTGGGGAAGAAACAGGCAAAATCCCAACTTTGGTGCCACCAAACCCACCCCTGAACCTTAAATAAGGTAGAAATGGTGCCATCACCCTTATTTTTTGGGGAAAAAAACAGCCAAAATCCCAACTTTAGTACCTCCGACCGATTTTCCTTGTCCTTTGGGCACACCTGCTTAATTTTTTGGGGGGGAAAAAACCCAACTAAACCCCAACTTCCCCCCCTCCCCCCCTCGCCCACCTCTTCCAGTGGACAAACCCGAGAGCAGCGACATCGCGGTGCGCGTCCTGCCCCCGTCCTTCGTGGACATCTTCAACGAGAGGGTGGCCAAGTTGACCTGCAAGGTGAGCAACCTGCCCACGGTGGAGGGCTTGGTCATCTCCTGGTTGAAGGAGGACGGGCAGAAACTGGAGACCAAGACCATGCCCCGCGTCCTCCAAGCCAACAGCCTCTACGGGGTGGAAGGGGTGGCCAGCGTCTGCGCCGACGAGTGGAACAAGGAGGAGGTCTACACCTGCAAGGTCAGCCACCCCGAGCTGCTCTTCCCCGTCGAGGAGAAGCTGCAGAAGGCCACCGGTGAGTCCCCTCGCCAAATCGGGGGGGAAAAGTTGAAAATGGAGACTCCTTTCCTCTATTTCGTGAGGTTATTGCACCAAAAATGGAGAGCGCGACCAATTGCTCGCAGCTCTCTTCCCAATTTATTGGGTTATTGCACCAAAAAAAAAGAGAGATGAGAATGCGATCACATCACCCGTTGATTTTTTTTTGCTGGTTTGGGGGGAAAAAGGTGGTGTTGGCGTTGCTGATGCTGTTTTTTTTTTCCCAATATATGCAAAAAAATAAAAAAGGTGGTGTGATTGCATTGCGGGTTTGCGTAGGGAAAGAGCGTTGCGAAATTGTTGAGGGTTTGGGAGAAAAAAGTAGGGGAAAAGTGCTGCAGTTGCGTCACGGATTTGAGGAGGAAAGAAAAGTGTGGTGTGATTTCATCGCGAATTCGCAAAAAGAAAGGAAAGGCAGTGGAATTGCATCGCAAATTTGGAAAAAGAAAGAAAAAACGTTGAAATTGTATCACAAATTTAGGAAAAGAAAGAAAAGGCATTGAAATTGTATTGCAAAATTGCAAAAAAAAAAAAGAAAAGGCATTGAAATTGTATCACAAATTTGGAAAAACAAAGAAAAGGCATTGAAATTGTATCACAAATTTAGAAAAAGAAAGAAAAGGCATTGAAATTGTATTGCAAAATTGCAAAAAAAAAAAGAAAAGGCATTGAAATTGTATCACAAATTTGGAAAAACAAAGAAAAGGCATTGAAATTGTATCACAAATTTAGAAAAAGAAAGAAAAGGCATTGAAATTGTATTGCAAAATTGCAAAAAAAAAAAAGAAAAGGCATTGAAATTATATCACAAATTTGGAAAAATGAAGAAAAGGTGTTGCAATAGCATCATAAATCTGGAAAAAAACAAATAAAGCGTGTTTCAATTACATCACAAATTAGTAAAACTAAAGAAAAATCAATGTAATTGCATCGCAAATTTGGAAAATGAAAGAAAAAGCATTGCAATCGCATCTCAAATTTGGAAAAGGAAATAAAAGGTGTTGCAATTCCATCACAAATTAGTAAAAAGCAAAGAAAAATCAATGTAATTACATCACAAATTTGGAAAAATGAAGAAAACGTGTTGCAATTCCATCACAAATTAGTAAAAAGCAAAGAAAAATCAATGTAATTACATCGCAAATTTGGAAAAAGAAATAAAAGGTGTTGCAATTCCATCACAAATTAGTAAAAAAGAAAGAAAAATCAATGTAATTACATCGCAAATTTGGAAAAAGAAATAAAAGGTGTTGCAATTCCATCACAAATTAGTAAAAAAGAAAGAAAAATCAATGTAATCACATCGCAAATTTGGAAAAATGAGGAAAAGGCGTTGCAATCGCATCTCAAATTTGGAAACAGAACTAAAAGGCGTTGCAATTGCATCTCCAATTTGCAAAAACGAAGAAAAGGGCATAGAAATTGCACCACAGATTTAGAAAAAACGTAGAAAGGGCTTCGCCATCCCACCATGGATTGGGAAAAATACATAAAAAAAATGGAACAAAGAGCGCTCCAACCTCAACCCACCGCCCTTCTCCCTTCCTTGCAGAGCGCGACGCCAAGCCCCCCACCCTCTACGTCTTCCCCCCTCCTCCGGAGCAGCTCAACGCCCACGAGACCGCCACCGTCACCTGCTTGGCCAAGGGTTTCAACCCCCCGGACCTCTTCATCCGTTGGCTCCGCAACGGCGAGCCCTTGCCGGCCTCCAGCTACGTCACCATGCCCCCCGTCGCCGAATCGCAACTGGCGCGCTCTTACTTCACCTACAGCGCCTTGAGCGTGGCCACCGAGGACTGGGGGGCCGGCAACGTCTTCACCTGCCTGGTCGGCCACGAGAGGTTGCCCTTGCAGGTGGCCCAGAAGTCGGTGGACAAGTCCTCGGGTAAACCCACCTCGGTCAACGTCTCCCTGGTGCTCTCCGACACCGCCAGCTCCTGCTATTAAATCATCAAATCATATTAAATCATCCCCATCCTCCTCCTCCTCCTCCTCCTCCTCCTCCTTCCGTCGGTTTCACCTCAACGCGTTCAAGACGCCCCCCAAAAATTAGCCGTTTCGGTGCAAAATGTGTTCAACTCCTCCTCTTCCCCCAAAAAATGATATTTTTGCAATGCAGAACGTCTCCTCCTACCCCCTATAATCCATTATTATTTTTTTTCAACATGGGATGTTATAATCCCCCCTCAAAAAAATTCATTTTTCAGTGTGGATCTTCTCAAAAGCTCCATCAAAATCCGTTTTTTTCAACACCAAACGTGCCTGATTCTCCCCCAAATTTGCTTTTTGCGAAGCGTATCAAAACATCCATCAAAACTCTTTTCCGCCACACAAAACGCCTTCAACCGCCCCCAAAATTCGTTTTTTTTTTTTTTTTTCAACATTGGGATGTGTTGAGATCCCCCCCCAGATTTCATTCTGCTGTGTGAAATGCAGTAAATTCTCCAAAAGTTTGCTTTTACAATGCAAAATGTGTTAAAACACCCATTAAATGTATTTTTTTTGCAATCAGGAACACGTTCAAGTCTCCCAGAAATTCATTTTGCGGTGCCAAATGTGTCAAAACATCCCCGAAAACGTGTTTCTGCAATGCAAAATGTGTTGAATTCCCCAAAAAAGCTGTTTTTTGCCATGCAAAATTTCATAAAGTCCCCTAAAAACGTGCTTTTGTGCTGGGAAAAGTGGTAAAATACCCACCAAAACGTCTTTTTGCGATGTTAAACGGGTTAAAGTCCCCTCAAAGTTGGGTTTTGCAGGGGGAAAAGTGTCCAAATTCCACCAAAATGTGATTCTGCAGGGCAAAAATCCCCTCAAAATGTTTTTGCAATGTCAAAAAAAAATGTTTCTGCAATGCAAAATGTTTAAAATTCCCCCAAAAAATGTTTCTGCAGTGCAAAAAAAAAATATGAATTGTTTCTTTGATGCAAAATGTACCCCAAATCCCCCCAAAAAAACTCTGTTTCTGCAACCCAAAACTTGTCAACCTCCCCCCTTCGGGATTTGTATCCGCGATTTGTACCCCCCCTCCCCTCTCCCCGAGGGAGAACCGACGGAAATAAAGCAAAACGATGGATTTTTGTTGAAAAACTGACCAAAAGCTCAATTTTTGTCCGGGCTGGGCGGGGCGGGGGGCGCGCGGCGGTGCAGGCGGCGGCTGCGTGCATCGTGGGCACTGCAAATCCTTCATTTCGTCCTCTTTGGATCATGTTTTTTTTGGAAATCTTTCATCTTGGTCATTTCAAATCCTTGACTCTTGGTCTTTGCGTCTTGGTCTTTGTAAATCCTTCGTTTTGTCTTCTTTGGGTCATGTTTTTGTTTTTTTTTTTGTAAATCTTTGCATCTTGGTCATTTCAAATCCTTGACTCTTGGTCTTTGCGTCTTGGTCTTTGTAAATCCTTCGTTTCGTCCTCTTTGGATCATGTTTTTTTTGTAAATCTTTGTGTCTTGGTCATTTCAAATCTTTGACTCTTGGTCTTTGCGTCTTGGTCTTTGTAAATCCTTCGTTTTGTCTTCTTTGGGTCATGTTTTTGTGTTTTTTTTTTTGTAAATCTTTGCATCTTGGTCATTTCAAATCCTTGACTCTTGGTCTTTGCGTCTTGGTCTTTGTAAATCCTTCGTTTCGTCCTCTTTGGATCATGTTTTTTGTACATCTTTGTGTCGTGGTCTTTGCAAATTTTTCCTTCGTCCTCGTTGTATCTTGGTCTTTGCATCATTATCTTTGTAAATCCTTTGCTTCGTCCTCTTTGGATCATGTTTTTTTGGAAATCTTTGCATCTTGGTCATTTCAAATCCTTGACTCTTGGTCTTTGCATCTTGGTTTTTGTAAATCCTTCGTTTCGTCCTCTTTGGATCACGTTTTTTGTAAATCTTTGTGTCGTGGTCTTTGCAAATTTTTCCTTCGTCCTCTTTGTATCTTGGTCTTTGCATCTTGGTCGCTGTAAATCCTTCGTTTTGTCCTCTTTGGATCATGGTTTTTTGGAAATCTTTGCGTCTTGGTCATTTCAAATCCTTGAATCTTGGTCTTTGCGTCTTGGTTTTTGTAAATCCTTCGTTTCGTCCTCTTTGGATCATGTTTTTTGTTTTTTTTTTTGTAAATCTTTGCATCTTGGTCATTTCAAATCCTTGACTCTTGGTCTTTGCGTCTTGGTCTTTGTAAATCCTTCGTTTCGTCTTCTTTGGATCATGTTTTTCGTAAATCTTTGTGTCGTGGTCTTTGTGTCTTGGTCTTTCCATCATGATCTTGGCAAATCCTTCGCATCTTGGTCTTGGCATTGTGCTCGTTCCGAATTCTTTGCATTTCTTGCACATTTCTTTGCAAATCCTTTGCTTTTTGCTCTTTGCAAATCCTTTTTTTTATATTTTTTTTCGTGCTTTTTGCATCACGATCTTTGCATCATGCTCTCTGCAGACCCTTTGCTTCTCTTGCCTCGTGCTCTTCATCCCTTTGTGTCCTCCTCATCCTCATGTCCTCCTCCTCCTCGTGTCCTCTTCCTCCTCATGTCCTCCTCATCCTCGTGTCTTCTTCATCGTCCCTTGTCCTCATTTTCTTGTGCCTTCCTCATCCTCATGTCCTCCTCATCCTCATATCCTCCTCATCCTCATGCCCTCCTCATCCTCCTGTCCTCCTCCTCTTCATATCTTCCTCCTCCTCGTGTCCTCCTCCTCCTCACGTCCTCCTCATCCTCACGTCCTCCTCCTCCTCACGTCCTCCTCATCCTCACGTCCTCCTCATCCTCACATCCTCCTCATCCTCATGTCCTCCTCCTCCTCATGTCTTCCTCCTCTTGTCCTCCTCATCTTCCTCATCCTCACGTCCTCCTCACGTCCTCACCTTGCACCACCCTCAGCCTCGCTTCCCCTTCTGCAACTTGCCCGAGATTCCGGCCCTTTTTTCCCCCTAAAATCCCACAAAATCAGTTAATCCACCTCCCCCAGAAGACCTTTTGCTTATTTTGGGGGAGAAAAACGCATAATTGGCTTTTTTTTTTGGAGGTCAGACACATGCTGCAGCGACTGACTGCAAAAAAAAGGGGGGTGGCCTGCGTAAGGGAAACAAATTCAGTGGGGGGGGATTCCCAAAACCCATCATTTTGGGTCTAAAAAAGCCAGTTTAGGTAAAAACATAAATAATTAGCATGGAAGAGCCACCCTCTGACGCACAACCCGGAAAAATCGGGGCGCGCAAGGGATTGGCGTGGCCCCGCCCACTTTGGGGGCGAAATCTTCCATTTTGGGGGCCCCCGCGTCTCGTTATTTTGAGCCCAAATTTACATTTTTGAGGATTTTGGGGGGGGGTTATTTTCGGCCAGGCTTGCTCAGCACCCCGCGTTTCCCAGCCCGCGGATGCCGCGCCGCCGCGTTCACCACTCGCAGCCCCCCGAAACCCCAGGGATTTTCCATCCCTGCTGACAGCCGGACCTAAAATCACCCAAAATTGACCCAAAACCAGCCCCCTTTTTATTTTTTTTTTAATATTTTTGTGCCCCGCGGCGACGGCGCTAACTCGCTCTCGCCTCTTCTCCCAAGCCTTCCTGGACGCCTACACGGAGGTGGAAGAGGACGACGACCTCAACAACCTGTGGACGACGGCCTCGACCTTCATCGTCCTCTTCATCCTCAGCCTCTTCTACAGCGCCACCGTCACCTTGATCAAGGTACGGATTTTGGGGCGAAAACGCCCCAAAATGGGGCTGGTTGGGTGGCCACTGGGAGATGAGGGACGTGGGGATGGGGTCCACCATGTCCAAGAGCCGTTGAGTTGCAATAGAGCAAACCCAACATCTCTCACGCTGATATATTCATTTTCCCCCCAAATTATGCTAAAATCTCAATATTTTACCCCATTTCTAGACTTTTTCACATCAATCCCATCTCCTAACAACTTTTATTTACACAGAATTGGGTTAAAAGATGAGGAATTGGATCCACCACGTGCAACAAGATGTTGAGTTGCCAAGGTGCAACCTCCTATCACCTCTCACACTCATAATTTCACCTTTTTCCCCCAAAATTTTGCTAAAATCTCCTTTTTTTACCCCATTTCAAGACTTTTTAGCATCAATCCCATCTCCTAACGACTTTTATTTACTCAGAATTGGGTTAAAAGATGACGAATTGGATCCACCACATGCAACAAGCCATTAAATTGCAACAACGCAACCTCCTATCTCTTCCTCGCGCTCATAAATTTATTTTTTCCCCCAAATTTTGCAAAAATATGAAATTTTAATTAACCAAAACCCTCGTTTTCCCCATCACCAGGTGAAATAACCCAGCTCCTGTCGGATTTTGCTGCCCACCGTCACCGGACGCCTTCTCCACATGGTGCAACCCCCTCCCTTTCCCTTTTCCTTGTAAATAGTCGTCGTGAAAATAAACATTTTTTTTTCTCTGGACTCTGTGTGATTTTGTGCATGTCGTGCATTGTGCCAGGATTTGGGTATTTTTGGGAAAAAAAAAAGGATTTACATGATCTTGCAATTTATTTTGCATTTTTTTTTGCAGTGGATTACATACTCTTGCAATTTTTTCTTTGTTTTTTGTTTGTTTGTTTGTTTTTCCAATGGATTGCATGCTTTTGCAAGTTTTTTTAAATTATTATTATTTTTTGCGATGCAAAATAACAGTAAAGAACATAAAAGAATATAAAAGAACATTACATGTTCTTGTATTATTATTATTATTATTATTATTATTATTATTATTATTATTATTATTATTATTATTATTATTATTATTATTATTATTATTATTATTATTATTATTATTATTATTATTATTCTTTCGCATGGATTACTTGGTCTTGCCCTTTATTTGGAGTTTTTTTAGTGGATTGCATGTTTTCACGATTTATTTTATTTTTTTTCAATGGATTGCATGCTTTTGCAACTTATTGAAGGTTTTTGTTTTTGTTTTTTTTTTGCTATAAACTGCATTTTCTTGCAAGATATTTCGAGGCTTTTGCAATGGATTGAGTATCCTTAAAATATTTTATTTTATATTTTATTTTGTTTTGTTTTATTTTATTTTATTTTAAGATAAGATCATGTTGGGTCTTCCAAGGCAACGTTGGGTCTTCCAAGACAACGTTGGGTCTTCCAAGACAACGTTGGGTCTTCCAAAACTGCGTTGGGTCTTCCAAGACCGCGTTGGGTCTTCCAAGACCTACGTTTGGTCTTCCAAGACCACGTTGGGTCTTCCAAGACTGCGTTGGGTCTTCCAAGGCAACGTTGGGTCTTCCAAGACCACGTTGGGTCTTCCAAGCCCCTGTTGGGTCTTCCAACGCAACGTTGGGTCTTCCAAGACAACGTTGGGTCTTCCAAAACTGCGTTGGGTCTTCCAAGACCGCGTTGGGTCTTCCAAGACAACATTGGGTCTTCCAAGACCACGTTGGGTCTTCCAAGACCGCGTTGGGTCTTCCAAGCCCCTGTTGGGTCTTCCAAGAACTACGTTGTGTCTTCCAAGGCAACGTTGGGTCTTCCAAGACCACGTTGGGTCTTCCAAGACCTACGTTGGGTCTTCCAAGACTGCATTGGGTCTTCCAAGACAACGTTGGGTCTTCCAAGACCGCGTTGGGTCTTCCAAGACCGCGTTGGGTCTTCCAAGACAACGTTGGGTCTTCCAAGACCATGTTGGGTCTTCCAAGACCTCGTTGGGTCTTCCAAGACTGCGTTGGGTCTTCCAAGACAACGTTGGGTCTTCCACCACCTACGTTGGGTCTTCCAAGTCCACAACCAGGCAGCCAATTAGCATCGGGGAAGGGTCGTTAGGGGTTAATTAGATGGGTTAATGATGACGTCCCCTGCCCCACGGATCTCTGGGATTGCAGTGGGCCGAGCTTCGTGAAATGGGGCGGAGGAGGAGCCTGGACCACGGTCTCCACCTTCATCACGCTCTTCCTCCTCGTCTCCTACGTCAGAGCCCAGACCCCGCCCACTCCATCCCCTCCTTCCCATTGGCCAACGGCCTTGGAGGGAGAAACAGCCACAAAACGGGGTGAAAAACACCAGAAAATGCCCAAAAAAACATTAAAATCCCACTTTATTAACAAATTTCCCATCTTTGCTTCTCCGTTTCCATATTTTCGATAAAAAATCCGCGTTTCCCCTCGCTCCCGCCATGTTTTTCCCATCATGCACCGCGTCCTTCCGTGGGAAAGGCGCCGGGGGTGGTTTTGGGGCAGGAAACGGCTATTTTGGGTGCGGTGACTCAGACGGAGAAGCGCGGTTTGGGTAAACAGGACACATCTGGCTGGGGTGACGCCGAAATCCAGATGTTTGGCGCTGCTTTTTTGGGGGGAAAACAACCAGTTTCGGCTCCCCGAATGACTCAGGCAGCAGCCCAAGAAACCACGGCGGGGAGGAAAGAGGAGAAATGAAAATGGCTTTTATCGTAAACAGGATTTTGGGGTTTTGGGTCAAAAAAATGAAATTTTGGCTCCCCGGCACGCAATCGAGCCACGGAGGGATGTAGGGCTGGGGAGGAAAATGGGGGGAAAAGGGAGGAAAATGGGGAAAAAAAAGGGGGGAAAATGTGATTTTTTGAAGCTTTGTGATTAGGATAAGATCAACACAAAGTGGCTTCAATTTTGGGGGGGAAAAAGGGGTTTTTGGCAACGTGATGGACATTGGGGTGCGATAAACCAACACAACAGTGCTTTTTTTGGGGAAAAAAAATGGATTTCTTGAAGCTCGATGAAGATTAGGCTGAGATGAAGCAACACGGTGAGGCTTCATTTGGGGGAAAAAATAGTCTTTTTTGTTAACCCGATGGAGATTGAATAGGAAGCACCAACAAAACAGGGCTGTTTTGGGGGGGAAAAGGGGTTTTTGGAGATTTATGGAAGTTAGGGTGTGACGCACCAACACAACACGGCTTCATTTTGGGGGGAAAAAGAGTCTCTCGAAGCCTCCTGGAGATCACTGAGGCAACGCGGCTCCATTTTGGGGTGGAAAAAGGGGTTCTTGAAGCCCGTGGAAACAGTCTGAAAATCGTTTTATTCTGTGCATTTTCGGGAAAAGCACAAAAACTCCCGGTCCAACCCCTGGGACAACAGAGGGGTGAAGACCTTCAGTGTTCAGAGAACCTGGGGAGACACCAAAATTAAATTTTTTAGCTTTAATTAACGTTAATTATTAGTGTTTTGGGGTGTGGGGGGGGTACCTTGAAGAGGGTGACGCCGGTGCTGTAGCAGAGGCTGAGGAGGAAGAGGATGACGAAGGCCACGGCCGTCCAGAGGTCGGAGACGTCTTCCTCCACCTCCAGCTCCGTCTCCTCGCCCAGGGCCACCATGATGCATTCTGGGGAGACTGACAAAAAAAAAGGGGACCGGGGTCAGCCCCAAAAAGACGTGTTTTTACCCGTTTTCCACCCAATTCCTCCCCAGCACCCTTCAAGAAGCAATGGGATCGTGGGGGTTTTTGGTACATGCATCAAAACCCCAAATTTTCACCCATTTTCCACCCAGTATTTGCCAAAAACCCTTCAACAATCATCATGATCATGAGGATTTGGGGTACATGTACCAAAAAGACACATTTTCACCCAATTTCCACCCAATTCCTCCCAAAACCTCTTCTATAAGCAACAGGAACATGAGAATTTTTGATACATGCACCAAAAATCCACATTTTCACCCATTTTCCACCCAGTCCTTGACCAAAACCCTCCAACAAGCACCATGGTCATGAGGATTTTGGGTACATGTACCAAAAAGCCACATTTTCACCCATTTTCTACCCAATTCCTCCACAAAACCCTTCTGCAAGCAATGGGATCACAAGGCTCTTTGGTGCATGTACCAAAAAGACACATTTTCACCCATTTTCCACCCAATCCTTGACCAAAACCCTTCAACAAGCACCATGGTAATGAGGATTTTGGGTACATGCACCAAAAAGCCATATTTTCACCCATTTTCCACACAATTCCTCTCAAAACCTCTTCTATAAGCAACGGGACCATGACAATTTTTGATACATGTATCAAAAATCCACATTTTCACCCATTTTCCACCCAATCCTTGCCCAAAACACTTCAACAAGCACCATGGTAATGAGGATTTTGGGTACATGTACCAAAAAGCCACATTTTCACCCATTTTCTACCCAATTCCTCCACAAAACCCTTCTGCAAGCAATGGGATCACAAGGCTCTTTGGTGCATGTACCAAAAAGCCACATTTTCACACATTTTCCTCCCAATCCTTGACCAAAGCCCTTCAACAAGCACCATGGTCATGAGGATTTTGGGTACATGCACCAAAAAGCCACATTTTCACTCATTTTCCACCCAATTCCTCCCAAAACCTCTTCTATAAGCAACAGGAACATGAGAATTTTTGATACATGCACCAAAAATCCACATTTTCACCCATTTTCCACCCAGTCCTTGACCAAAACCCTCCAACAAGCACCATGGTCATGAGGATTTTGGGTACATGTACCAAAAAGCCACATTTTCACCCATTTTCTACCCAATTCCTCCACAAAACCCTTCCTCAAGCAATGGGATCACAAGGATTTTTGGTGCATGTACCAAAAAGCCACATTTTCACACATTTTCCACCCAATCCTTTGCCCAAAACCCTTCAACAAGCACCATGGTCATGAGGATTTGGGGTACATGCACCAAAAAGCCATATTTTCACCCATTTTTCACCCAATCCCTCTCCAAAACTCTTCCATAAGCAACGGGGCCGTGAGGGTTTTTGGTGTATGTATCAAAAAGCCACTTTTTCACCCATTTTTCCACCCAATCCCTCTCTAAAACTCCTCAACAAGCAACGGGACCACGAAGATTTTGGCGCATGCACCAAAAAAGCCGTATTTTCACCCATATTCCACCTAATTATTGGGCAAAACCCTGCTGCGAGCAAAAGAGCAGTGGGTTGGTTTTTGATACATGAAAAATAATAATTTTTGCCCATTTTCTACCTAATTCATGTCCAAAACCCTGCTGCAAATAAGGTGGAAGTAGGGTTTTTTTAATGAACTTAGCATAAAATGTCACATTTTCACCTATTTTCTACCCAAATCCCTCTCCAAAACTCTCCCAGCAAGGAGGGATTTTTGGTGTGTGCAGCAAAAACCCCATTTCCGCCTGTTTTCTACTCAATTCGTGTCTAAAACCCTGCCGCGAGAAAAGGGGAAGTGAGATTTTATTATTGTTTTTTTTGGGCGAGTGCAGCAAAACACCGCATTTCCACCCATTTTTTCTCTTGTTTCTCTCTAAAACCTTGCTGCAAAAAAAGAGGATTTTTTTAAAAATTTTGGTGTGTGCACCAAAGACCCAATTTTCCCTGTTTTCTACCCAATTCTTGGCCAAAACCCTGCTGCGAGCAAAGTGGGAATCCCTAATTTGTGTAAATCCTGCTTTTTCTCACCTCTCTTGATTAAAAAAAATAGGTAAAAAAGAGGGGAAAATGGGTCATTTTGTCCTGCTCTCTCTCACCACTTGCTAAGAAAAATAGGCAAAAAAAAAAGAGGGAAAATGGAAAATTGATTAGCCCCTTCCTAATTGATTAGCCCTGTCCCTAATTGATTTATTCTGTCCT
Organism: Aythya fuligula; assembly: GCF_009819795.1. Classification (NCBI taxonomy): domain Eukaryota; kingdom Metazoa; phylum Chordata; class Aves; order Anseriformes; family Anatidae; genus Aythya; species Aythya fuligula. The sequence continues at coordinate 162,810 of NW_022473992.1, read as the reverse complement.
TAATTAATTAGCCCCATCGCTAATTGGGGCTGGGAGGGTTTGGGGGGAGGTGGATGTGTTGGATGAGGGTACATTTCTGAGTGAATTCTCTGTTTTTTTAATATTATCTTTTATTTTTTTTCATCATTATTCTGATTTTCAAATTTATCATCATTAATTATTTTTTTTTAATTATTATCATTAATTTCCTTTTGGAAGGGGATTGGAAGGAGGTGGATGTGATGGATGAAGACACCAGTGCTGGCACATTTCTGTGTGATTTCTCTGTTTTTTATTGTTTTTTTTTTTAACTATTATCCTTATTTTTTCTCATTCTTATTTTCATCATTATTATCTTTTTTTTTTTTTTGAATTATCTTTTTTTATCTTTTTTTTTTTGGAAGGGGATTAGGAGGAGGTAGACACACTGGGTGAAGACACCAGCACCCTCATGTCTTTGTGTGATTTCTGTGTTGTTTTTGTTTGTTTGTTTGTTTTGGTTTTTTTAATTATTATCCTTTTTTTTCCCATTTTTTCATCATTATTATTATTTTTTTGGAAAAATTCTTTTGAATTTTTTTTTTTTAAACTTTTTGGAAGGGGATTGGGAGGAGGTGGACGCGCCGGATGAAGACACCAGCGCCAGCACATTTCTGTGTGATTTCCATGTTTCTTCTTATTATTTTTAATACTAATAATTTTATCTCTTATTATTATTTTTTTTTTCCTCATCATCATTATCTTTTTTTTTTTTTTGAATTATTATCTTTTTTTTTTTGGAAGGGGATTGGGAGGAGGTGGATGTGTCGGATGAAGACACCAGTGCCAGCACATTTCTGTGTGATTTCCATGTTTCTTCTTATTATTATTTTTAATACTAATAATCTTCTCTCTTATTATTATTTTTTCATCATTATTATCTTTTTTTTTTGTATTTTTTTTGAATTATTATCAGTATTTTTTTGGAAGGGGACTGGGAGGAGGTGGACGCACCGGATGAAGACACTGGCGCTAAAACTTTCTTGCGTGATTTCCATGTTTCTTCTTATTATTATTTTTAATACTAATAATTTTCTCTCTTATTATTATTTTTTCATCATTATTATCTTTTTTTTGTATTTTTTTTTTTGAATTATTATCCTTTTTTTTGGAAGGGGACTGGGAGGAGGTGGACGCACCGGATGAAGACACCAGCACCAGCACATTTCTGCATGATTTCCATGTTTCTTCTTACTATTTTTAATAATAATCTCATCTCTTATTATTATTTTTTTTTCCTCATCATCATTATCTTTTTTTTTTTTAATTATTATCAGTATTTTTTTGGAAGGGGACTGGGAGGAGGTGGACGCACCGGATGAAGACACCAGCGCTAGACCATTTTGTGCGTGATTTCCATCTCTTTTATTCCCGTACTTCATTTTTTCCCACCACACTCAAACTCTTTCCACCAAAATCATACTTTTTCCATTATTTTCGTTTTTTTTGACGGATTTACAAGCCCCGGCCCGCGCTCAGTAGCAGGTGCCCTCGGCGTCGCTGAGGATCACCGAGACGTTGACGTGGCTGGGTTTACCCGTGCTCTTGTCCAGGCTCTTCTGCACGAAATTCAGCGGGATCCCGTCGTGCCCCACCACGCAGGCGAAGCTGTCCCCGCGCTGCCACTCGGCCGCCGCCACGCTCAACTTGCTGTAGACACTGAAGAGCCCGCCGGCCCCTTCCTGGGGGCCGAAGGTGGAGAAGCTTCCGGAAGCCACCGGCCGGTCCTCTTGGGTCCAGGTGACCAAGATGTCGCGGGGACGGAAGCCCGAGGCCAAGCAGGTCAAGGTGGCGGTCTCTTGGCGGGCCAACTCCTCCGAGGGCGGGGGGAAGACGTAGACGGAGGGCGCCTGCACCGAGACGGCTGCGGGGTGGGCGCAAGAGAAGGTCAGGGGGGGGCTCCCAGTAAGACCCTTCCAGTTGGCTGGGGCCTCCCAGTAAGACCTTTCCCGTTGGCTACGTCCTTCCAGCTTGATAGACCTTCCCAGTAGGCTAGATCCTCCCAGTAAGACCCTTCCAGTTGGCTGGGTTCTCCCAGTAAGACCCTTCCAGTTGGCTGGGTTCTCCCAGTAAGACCTTTCCAGTTGGCTGGGGCCTCCCAGTAAGACCTTTCCCTTTGGCTACATCCTTCCAGCTTGATAGACCCTTCCAGTAGGCTAGGTCCTTCCAGTAGGCTAGATCCTTCCAGTTGACTAGACCCTAGTTGGCTAGGTCCTTCCAGTTGGATAGACCTTCCCAGTAGGCTAGGTCCTTCCAGTAAGACCCTTCCAGTTGGCTGGGGCCTCCCAGTAAGACCTTTCCAGTTGGCTAGGTCCTTCCAGCTTGATAGACCCTTCCAGTTGGCTAGGTCCTTCCAGTTGACTACGTCCTTCCGGTAGGCTAGATCCTTCCAGTTGACTAGACCCTAGTTGGCTAGGTCCTTCCAGTTGGATAGACCCTTCCAGTTGGCTAGGTCCTCCCAGTAAGACCTTCCCAGTAGGCTAGGTCCTTCCAGCTTGATAGACCCTTCCAGTTGGCTAGGTCCTTCCAGTTGGATAGACCTTTCCAGTAGACAAGACCCTTCCAGTTGGCTAGGTCCTCCCAGTAAGATCTTTCCAGTTGGCTAGGTCCTCCCAGTATGACCCTTCCAGTTGGCTAGGTCCTCCCAGTAAGATCTTTCCAGTTGGATAGACCCTTCCAGTAGACAAGACCCTTCCAGTAGGCTAGGTCCTCCCAGTAAGACCCTTCCAGTAGGCTAGGTCGTCCCAGTAAGACCCTTCCAGTTGGCTAGATCCTCCCAGTAGACCCTCCCAGTAGCCCGTTCTGGTGGACAACACCTCCCAGCGGCCACGCTCCTTCCAGGACACCACACCCTTCCACCGGGCCGGCCATCTTGCCTTCTCCCAGAAGCCCTTGCTCTCCGCCTACACCCTTCCAGTAGACCTCTTCCAGTTGGCCAACCCCTTCCACTCAACTCCTCCAGCCAACTGCTTCCACCTGGCCCCAAACTTCTCCGCTCTTGCCCCAAACTTCTCCGCTCTTGCCCCAAACTTCTCCGTTCTTGCCCCAAACTTCTCCGCTCTTGCCCCAAACTTCTCCGCTCTCGCCCCAAACCTCTCCTCCCCCATCGGGGCTTGCGATTGGGCGGGAGGGGAGCGGCGGCTTCCTACCTAGGTCTTTCTGCACCGATTTCGCGATGGGTCCTTCCACCTCGGGGCCGGACACGCTGCAGGTGAAGGTCTCGCCGCTGTTCCACTCCTCGGCGCAGACCTTCAGGACGCTGGTGAGGCGGTAGAGGCCGTTCTCCAGCTTCTCAGGCTCCCCGGGGGACACGTCCAAGGCGGTCCCGGCGCTGCGGGACCAGGCGAACTTCAGGTCCTGGGGGGCGTTGGTGGCCACGCAGGTGATGCTGGCGTTCTGGCTGAGGTAGAGGTCCTCCAAGGACGGGGGGAGGACGGAGACCTCCAGCTCGACTTTGGGACCTGGGTGGGGTGGGGTGGGGAGCGGCGTTGAGCGGGGCGCGGGGGTTGGGGGACGCCAAATCCTGCAGCCGAACGCTCGCCCCGTCTTCTCGATCCCACCAAAAAGGGAGAGTTTTGGGGGTGTTTCCCCAGATCGAGCCTTTCGGGGCAAGTTTGGGGACCTCGCTCCTACCAAAAGTAGGGCTTTGGGGCATGGATCCCCCTCGGGACCTCTTGGCCGGGCACCAGACCCTAAAAACCTACCCCAGAAGACAGGAATCGGGGCATTTTCCAAGAAAATTGCAAAAAAAAATCATTTTTTTCACTTTTTTTCCTATTTTTTTTGGGACTTCGTCCACCTGTTTTCTTAATTTCTGCCTTTTAGCTCCAAAAGCCACCGTCGCCGCATTTTCTGGTGTCGTGACGTCACTCACCTGGCCACGTGTCATCTCCTGGGTGCCCACCCACCTCCAAAGACCCCGCCCAACCATCCGTCTTGACCTTCTACCCATCCAAGACCTCCAAAGACCCCGCCCAACCATCCGTCTTGACCTTCTACCCATCCAAGACCTCCAAAGACCCCGCCCAACCATCCATCTTGACCTTCTACCCATCCAAGACCTCCACCCAACCATCTTTCTCGACCACCCACCCACCTCCAACACCCCCCGCCCCGCCTCCCGCCCCCGCCCCGCCCCTCACCTGTGCAGTAGGTGCTGATGGACTTGACGATGGGCTCCTTGAGCGAGCTGTGGGACACCCTGCAGGAGAACTCGGCCCCCTGGTCCCAGCTCTGCCGGCTGACGTTGACCTGGCTCCACTGGGTGGCCTTCTTGTTGGAGCACTCGCTGCAGCTGTAGTTGTCCTCCTCCAGCTTCTGGACCTGCTGGTTTATCAGCCACTCCACCTGGGCGTTGCTGCCCTTCAGCCCCTCGATGAGGCACACCAGCAGGACCCGGTTCTCGGGGTCTTCTTGGGTTGGGTAGCTGAGGAGCTTCACCGTCGGGGGGTCGCTACAACAGATACCTGCAGAAGAAAAGGATCAGAACCCGTCTAGGAGTTGACCAAGACGTCTTGGAAGGCCAAGAGCAAGGCCAGGAGCAAGGCCAACCCATGTAGGCCAACGTCAACCCAACAAGGAGTTGACAAAGTCATCGTTGAAGGCCAAGAGCAAGGCCAGGAGCAAGGCCAAGCCATGTAGGCCAACATCAACCCAACTAGGAGTTGACCAAGTCTTCATGGAAGACCAAGAGCAAGGCCAAGACCAACGCCAACCCAACTAGGAGTTGACCAAGTCTTTGTGGAAGGCCAAGACCAACGCCAACCCAACTAGGATTTGACCAAGACCAACGCCAACCCAACTAGGACTTGACCAAGCCATCATGGAAGACCAAGAGCAAGGCCAAGACCAACGCCAACCCAACTAGGATTTGACCAAGACCAACGCCAACCCAACTAGGAGTTGACCAAGTCATCGTGGAAGGTCAAGAGCAAGGCCAAGCCATGTAGGCCAACATCAACTCAACGAGGAGTTGACCAAGTCATCATGGAAGACCAAGATCAAGGCCAAAACCACCCAAAACCCGTCTAGGAGTTGACCAAGTCATCATGGAAGGCCAAGACCAACACCAACCCAACTAGGACTTGACCAAGACCAACGCCAACCCAACTAGGAGTTGACCAAGTCATCGTGCAAGGCCAAGACCAACTCCAACCCAACTAGGACTTGACCAAGCCATCGTGGAAGACCAAGACCAAGGCCGAAACCACCCAAAACCCGCCTAGGAGCTGAGCGAACCACCCCGCGACACCAGGCCCGACGTTTTCCTCACCGACAATGTTCTCGCTGAGGGAGGTGGAGGTGGGCGCGTGGGTGACCTTGCACTGGAAATTTTGGCCGTCGTAGCTGCTGGCCGGCACGGTGAGCTGGCTGCTGACGCTGTAGAAGCTGGCGCTGTTTTGGACGGCCGGGAAGGTCAACTGGTCACCTGAGACACTGGAGACCCAAGTGATGGTGACGGGCTCGGGGAAGAAGTCGCTCACGAGGCAGCCGATGGTGACGGTGCTCCCGTCCTCGCAGTGGGTCACGGGGATCAAGGGGTAGGCGGTGGGACGGGTGGCGGAGACTGCGGGAGGAGAAGAAGACCCCCAAATGGTGGTTGGGGGGCTGGAGGAGCCCCCCATCCCTCCCCAAACCCAGCAGGGTGCAGGACCTGCCCCGAAAGGTGATGTGAAAGCGCCCTCGAGACGCCGGCGTCCCCGGGGGACCTCGTGGCCAGACAGGGGGGGAAGTTCACAAGTTTCCTCCCGACGCCGTTTCTCACCCCGAAAATAATTAAGAAAAACCTCAACGCGGCGTTTCTCGCCCCCAAAAAAACCCACCCCCACGTCACGGCGTCGCACCCAGGTCTCCCACCCGCCCCGACCCCGAAATATTTCGGTGCGCGGCGTCGGCCGCGCCGCTCCGTCTGTCCCCGTCTAATTTGGGGCTCTTCGGCGCTTTTTGGGACCTTCTGGTGGTAAGGAGGTGCTGGGGGGGTTGGAGAGGACGCGGGGCTGCTTTTGCTGAGTGGGGCTGGAGAAAAAAGGGGCTTGATTGGCTAAAAATCGAGGTTTTCTACCAAAAATTGAGGCTGAGCGTGAGCAAAATGGCAAAAATTGGGGGTTTCCTAGAGGAGGTCGAGGTTGAGCACAACCAAAATGGCTCAAAAATGTGATTTTTTTAAATAATTTTGCAGCTGAGCATCAGTCAAAGACCTCAAAATTGGCTTTTGTAGAGAAAATCGAGGGTGAATATTTTTGGCAGGGCTCAAAATCCGGTTTTCCTCGAGAAAACTGGGGTCGACCAGGGCAAGCGCAGCCCAAAACCGGAGTTTCCTAGAGAAGATCGAGGTTGAGCATCACTGCACAGCTGAAAAGGCGAGATTTCCTCTAAAAATATCAGAGCTGAGCGTCACCGAGCAGCTCAAAATTGAGATTTCCTCTAAAAATACCGAATCTGAGTGTCACTGCGCAGCTCAAAATTGAGATTTCCTCTAAAAATACCAATCTGGGCATCTCTGCGCAACCCAAAAATGAGATTTTCTCTAAAAATATCAAATCTGAGCGTCACGGAACAGCTCAAAGATGAGATTTTCTCCAAAAATATCAATTCTGAGCATCACTGAGCAGCTCAAAGATGGGATTTCCTCTAAAAATATCAATTCTGGGTGTCACTGAGCAGCTCAAAATTGAGATTTCCTCTAAAAATACCAGTCTGGGCATCTCTGCGCAACCCAAAAATGAGATTTTCTCTAAAAATATCAAATCTCAGCGTCACGGAACAGCTCAAAGATGAGATTTTCTCCAAAAATATCAATTCTGAGCATCACTGAGCAGCTCAAAGATGGGATTTCCTCTAAAAATATCAATTCTGGGCGTCACTGAACAGCTCAAAGATGAGATTTTCTCCAAAAATATCAAATTTGGGCATCTCTGCGCAACCCAAAAATGAGATTTTCTCTAAAAATATCAAATCTCAGCGTCACTGCACAGCTCAAAGATGAGATTTCCTCTAAAAATACCAATCTGAGCATCTCTGCGCAACCCAAAAATGAGATTTCCTCTAAAAATATCAGTTCTGGGTGTCACTGAGCAGCTCAAAGATGAGATTTTCTCCAAAAATACCAATCTGAGCATCTCTGCGCAACCCAAAAATGAGATTTTCTCTAAAAATATCAAATCTGAGCACCACTGAGCAGCCTAAAGATGGGATTTTCCCCCAAAATATCAATTCTGAGCACCACTGAACAGCCTAAAGATGGGATTTTCTCCAAAAATATCAATTCTGAGCATCTCTACACAGCTCAAAAATGGGATTTCTCCAAAAATATCAAATCTGCGATAATTTTGAGATAATATCGAGGCGGTGCACGGCTCAAACTCGCCTTTCCAACGGAACACCAAGCCTGACCACCCCACAGAAACCTCAAAAATTGATTTTTTTGAAGAAAATTGAGGTTGAGGACCAGGTGAGGACCTCCGGCACAGCTCCAGGCTGGCTTTTTTTCTAGAAAAATCTCCGGGTTGAGCAAATGCTGGCTGGGACGGAACCTCATTAGGGTGGGTTTTTGGGGGGGTTTTTGGGTGGGCATTGCTGGAATATCTAGGTGGGCTTCCATAGCACGTCTAGGTGGGCTTCCCTAGCAGATCTAGGTCAGCATGGCCAAAAAATTTGGGTGGGCTTCCATGGCAAGTCTAGGTGGGCTTCCATAGCTCACCTAGGTGGGCTTTCCTTGCTCATTTAGGTGAATATGGCCAAAAAATTTGGGTGGGCATGGCCAAAAAATCGAGGTGGGTTCCCTAGCTCATCTAGGTGGGCTTCTCTAGTAGATCTAGGTGAGTATGGCCACAAAATTTGGGTGGGCTTCCCTAGCACATCTAGGTGGGCTTCCCTAGCAGATCTAGGTGAGCATGGCCAAAAAATTTGGGTGGGCATGGCCAAAAAATCGAGGTGGGCTTCCCTAGCACGTCTTGGTGGGCTTCCATAGCACATCTAGGTGGGCTTTCCTTGCTCATTTAGGTGAGTATAGCCAGAAAATTTGGGTTGGGTTCCCTAGCACATCTAGGTGGGCTTCCCTAGTAGATTTAGGTGAGCATGGCCAAAAAATTTGGGTGGGCATGGCCAAAAACCCTAGGTGGGCTTCCCTAGCACGTGTAGGTGGGCTTCCCTAGCACGTCTAGGGGAGTATGGCCAAAACATCTGGGTGGGCATGGCCAAAAAATCGAGGTGGGCTTCCCGAGCTCACCTAGGTGGGCTTCCATAGTAGATCTAGGTGAGCATGGCCACAAAATTTGGGTGGGCTTCCATGGCAAGTCTAGGTGGGCTTCCATAGCACGTCTAGGGGAGTATGGCCAAAAAATTTGGGTGGGCTTCCCTAGCACAGCTAGGTGGGCTTCCTTAACATGTCTAGGTGGGCTTTCCTAGTAGATTTAGGTGACCATGGCCAAAAAATTTGGGTGGGCTTCCATAGCTCATCTAGGTGGGCTTCCCTAGCACGTCTAGAGGAGCATGGCCAGAAAATTTGGGTGGGCATGGCCAAAAACCCTAGGTGGGCTTCCCTAGCACGTCTAGGTGGGCTTTCCTAGTAGATCTAGGGGAGTATGGCCACAAAATTTGGGTGGGCATTGCTAGCACAGCTTGGTGGGCTTCCATAACACGTCTAGGTGGGCTTTCCTAGCAGATCTAGGTGAGTATGGCCAAAAAATTTGGGTGGGCTTCCCTAGCACAGCTAGGTGGGCTTCCATAACACGTCTAGGTGGGCTTTCCTAGCAGATCTAGGTGAGTATGGCCAAAAAATTTGGGTGGGCTTCCCTAGCACAGCTAGGTGGGCTTCCATAGCACGTCTAGAGGAATATGGCCAGAAAATTTGGGTGGGCATGGCCAAAAACCCTAGGTGGGCTTCCCTAGCATGTCTAGGGGAGCATGGCCAAAAAATTTGGGTGGGCTTCCCTAGCACAGCTAGGTGGGCTTCCATAACACGTCTAGGTGGGCTTTCCTAGCAGATCTAGGTGAGTATGGCCAAAAAATTTGGGTGGGCTTCCCTAGCACAGCTAGGTGGGCTTCCATAGCACGTCTAGAGGAATATGGCCAGAAAATTTGGGTGGGCATGGCCAAAAACCCTAGGTGGGCTTCCCTAGCACGTCTAGGTGGGCTTCCCTAGCAGATCTAGGTGAGGATGGCCAAAAAATTTGGGTGGGCTTTGCTAGAAGAGCTAGGTGGGCTTCCATAGCACGTCTAGGTGAGTATGGCCAAAAAATTTGGGTGGGCATGGCCAAAAAAACCCTAGGTGGGCTTCCCTAGCATGTCTAGGTGAGTATGGCCAAAAAATTTGGGTTGGGTTCCCTAGCACGTCTAGGTGGGCTTCCATAACACGTCTAGGTGGGCTTTCCTAGTAAATCTAGGTGAGTATGGCCAAAAAATTTGGGTGGGCTTCCCTAGCTCATCTAGGTGGCCTTCCATAGCTCATCTAGAGGAGTATGGCCAAAAAATTTGGGTGGGCATGGCCAAAAACCCTAGGTGGGCTTCCCTAGCTCATCTAGGTGGGCTTTCCTAGCAGATCTTGGTCAGCATGGCCAAAAAATTTGGGTGGGCTTCCCTAGCACGTCTAGGTGGGCTTCCCTAGTAGATCTAGGGGAGGATGGCCAAAAAATTTGGGTGGGCTTCCCTAGCATGTCTAGGTGAGTATGGCCAAAAAATTCGGGTTGGGTTCCCTAGAACATCTAGGTGGGCTTCCCTAGCACGTCTAGGTGGGCTTTCCTAGCAGATCTAGGTGAGCATGGCCAAAAAATTTGGGTGGGCTTGCCCAAAAACCCTAGGTGGGCTTCCCTAGCACAGCTAGGTGGGCTTTCCTTGCTCATCTGGGTGAGTATGGCCAGAAAATTTGGGTTGGGTTCCCTAGCACGTCTAGGTGGGCTTCCATAACACGTCTAGGTGAGCATGGCCAAAAAAATTGGGTGGGCTTCCCTAGCACACCTAGGTGGGCTTCCATAGCACGTCTAGGGGAGTATGGCCAGAAAATTTGGGTTGGGTTCCCTAGCACGTCTAGGTGGGTTTCCCTAGCAGATCTGGGTGACCATGGCCAAAAAATTTGGGTGGGCTTCCATAGCACACCTAGGTGGGCTTCCCTAGCACATCTAGGTGAGTATGGCCAAAAAAATCGGGTTGGATTCCCTAGAACATCTAGGTGGGCTTCCCTAGCTCATCTAGGTGGGCTTTCCTAGTAGATCTAGGTGAGCATGGCCAAAAAATTTGGGTGGGCTTCCACGGCAAGTCTAGGTGGGCTTCCATAGCACATCTAGGTGGGCTTTCCTAGTAGATTTAGGTGAGTATGGCCACAAAATTTGGGTGGGCTTCCCTAGCACACCTAGGTGGGCTTCCATAGCACGTCTAGGTGGGCTTTCCTAGTAGATTTAGGTGAGGATGGCCAAAAAATTTGGGTGGGCTTCCATAGCACCTCTAGGTGGGCTTCCATAGCACGTCTAGGGGAGTATGGCCAGAAAATTTGGGTTGGGTTCCCTAGCACGTCTTGGTGGGTTTCCCTAGCAGATCTGGGTGAGTATGGCCAAAAAATTTGGGTGGGCTTCCATAGCACACCTAGGTGGGCTTCTGTAGCACATCTAGGTGAGTATGGCCAAAAAATTCGGGTTGGGTTCCCTAGAACATCTAGGTGGGCTTCCCTAGCACGTCTAGGTGGGCTTTCCTAGTAGATCTAGGTGAATATGGCCAAAAAATTTGGGTGGGCATGGCCAAAAAATCGAGGTGGGCTTCCCTAGCTCACCTAGGTGGGCTTCCCTAGTAGATCTAGCAGAGTATGGCCAGAAAATTTGGGTGGGCTTCCCTAGCACCTCTAGGTGGGCTTCCATAGCACGTCTAGGTGGGCTTCCGTAGGACGTCTAGGGGAGTATGGCCAGAAAATTTGGGTGGGCTTCCCTAGCACCTCTAGGTGGGCTTCCATAGCACGTCTAGGTGGGCTTTCCTAGTGGATCTGGGTGAGCATGGCCAAAAAATTTGGGTGGGCTTGCCCAAAAACCCTAGGTGGGCTTCCCTAGCACATCTAGGTGGGCTTCCCTAGTAGATCTAGGGGAGTATGGCCTCAAAATTTGGGTGGGCTTTGCTAGCACAGCTAGGTGGGCTTCCATAACACGTCTAGGTGGGCTTCCGTAGCTCATTTAGGTGAATATGGCCAAAAAATTTGGGTGGGCTTGCCCAAAAACCCTAGGTGGGCTTCCATAACACGTCTAGAGGAGTATGGCCAAAAAATTTGGGTGGGCATGGCCAAAAACCCTAGGTGGGCTTCCCCAGCACGTCTAGGTGGGCTTCCGTCCCACGTCTAGGTGATCACGGCTGGAAGGTCCCTGTGGCCACCAGCGTGACCCCTTGGTGGCCACCATGACCTCTTGGTGACCTCCACCGTGACCTCCTGGTAGCCACCATGACCCCTTTGTGGCCACCATGACCTCCTGGTGGCCACCACCATGACCCCTTGGTGGCCACCGTGACTTCCTGGTGGCCACCATCATGACCTCTTGGTGGCCACCGTGACCTCCTGGTGACCTCCACCGTGACCTCTTGGTGGCCACTGTGACCTCCGTTTAGTGGCCACCACCATGACCCCTTGGTAGCCACCATGACCTCTTGGTGGCCACCACCGTGACCTCCTGGTGACCTCCACCATGACCTCTTGGTGGCCACCATGACCTCCTGGTGACCTCCACCGTGACCTCTTGGTAGCCACCACCATGACCTCTTGGTGGCCACCACCACGACCCCTTGGTGGCCACCACTGTGACCTCCACCATGACCTCCTGGTGGCCACCACCATGACCTCCTGGTGACCTCCACCATGATCCCTTGGTGGCCACCGTGACCTCTTGGTAGCCACCATGACCTCCTGGTGACCTCCACCTTGACCCCTTGGTGACCTCCACCATGACCTCTTGGTGGCCACCATGACCCCTTGGTGGCCACCATGACTTTTGGTGGCCACCACCACCTCTTGGTGGCCACCACCACGACCCCTTGGTGGCCACCACCGTGACCTCCTGGTGACCTCCACCATGACCTCCTGGTGGCCACCATGACCTCCTCTTAGTGGCCACCACCATGACCCCTTGGTGACCTCCACCATGACCTCCTGGTGGCCACCATGAGCTCTTCTTGGTGGCCACCATGACCTCTTGGTGGCCACTGTGACCTCCGGGTGACCTCCACCATGACCTCTTGGTGGCCACCATGACCCCTTGGTGGCCACCACGATGACCTCTTGGTGACCTCCAGCATGACCCCTTGGTAGCCACCATGACCTCTTGGTGGCCACCACCATGACCTCCTGGTGACCTCCACCGTGACCTCTTGGTGGCCACCATGACCCCTTGGTGGCCACCACGATGACCTCTTGGTGACCTCCAGCATGACCCCTTGGTAGCCACCATGACCCCTTGATGGCCACCACCATGACCCCTTTGTGGCCACCATGACCCCTTGGTAGCCACCGTGACCTCTTGGTGGCCACCACCGTGACCTCCTGGTGACCTCCACCATGACCCCTTGGTGGCCACCATGACCTCTTGGTGACCTCCACTGTGACCTCCTGGTGGCCACCGTGACCTCCTGGTGGCCACCGTGACCTCCTGGTGACCTCCACCATGACTCCTTGATGGCCACCATGACCCCTTGGTGGCCACCACCGTGACCTCCTGGTGACCTCCACTGTGACCTCCTGGTGACCTCCACCATGACCCCTTGGTGGCCACCGTGACCTCTTGGTGGCCACTTTGACCCCTTGGTGGCCACCGTGACCTCCTGGTGACCCTCCCGCACCCACCTCTCACCACGCGTCGTCTCCGTCGCCGGCACCCACCTGGAGGGAGAGAGGAGAAAAATTGGGGTGAAATACCCCGATTTTGGGTAAAGTACCCGGATTTGGGGTAAAATACGCAGGTTTGGGGCAAATTTCCTGGATTTGGGGTTAATTACCTCGATTTTGGGGTGAATAACACGGATTTGGGGGTGACATGGGTTTGGGGGTGAATAAACTGGATTTTGGGGTGAATTACCCGAATTTGGGGTAAATTACATGGGTTTTGATCTGATTTGGGGTGAACTACATGGATTTGGGGTGAATTACCTCGATTTTGGGGTGAATAATGCGGATTTTGGGGTGACATGGGTTTGGGGGTGAATAAACTGGATTTTGGGGTGAATTACACGAATTTGGGGTAAAATACATGGATTTTGTTCTGATTTGGGGTGAATTACATGAATTTGGGGTGAATTACATGGATTTGGGGCAAATTACCTCGATTTTGGGGTGAAATTCCTGGATTTGGGGGTCAATTACCTGAATTTCAGGGCGAATTGCCCCAATTTGGGGTGAATTACCCGGATTTGGGGATGAATTACCCAGATTTTGGGGTGAATACCCCGTATTTTGGGGTAAAATACCTTGATTACGGGGTGAACGGCAAGGATTTGGGGCTAAATTGCCCGGATTTGGGAGTGACTTGGATTTTGGGGTGAATCATCTGGATTTGGGGATTAATTAGCTAATTTTACGGGCCCTTTCAGTGCTTGATCCGATTGGATATTGATCCGATTGGATATTGATCCTATTGATTATTGATCCGATTGGTTATTGACGCCATTGGTTATTGATCCTATTGGTTATTGACCCTATTATTTATGGACCCCATTGATTATTGGTCCTATGGGCCATATAGGTTATTGATCATATTGGTTATTGATCCTATCAATTATTGACCCTATTGGTCATCGATCTGATGGGTTATTGACCCTATTGGTTATTGATCCTACCCATTATTGACCCTATGGGTTATTGGCCCTATCAGTTATTGACCCTATTGGTTATTGATCCTACCAATTATCAACCCTATTGATCATCGATCCTATGGGTTATTGACCCTATCAGTTATTGATCCTACCCATTATTGACCCTATTGGTTATCGACCCTATGGGTTATTGGCCCTATCAGTTATTGACCCTATTGGTTATTGATCCTACCCATTATTGACCCTATTGGTCATCGATCCTATCGGTTATTGATCCTACCAATTATTGATCCTATGGGTTATTGACCCTATTGGTTATCAATCCTATGGGTTATTGGCCCTATCAGTTATTGACCCTATTGGTTATCGATCCTATGGGTTATTGACCCTATTATTGACCCTATTGGTTATCGATCCTATGGGTTATCGATAACCCGATTGATTATTCATCGCCCCCATTGGCTATCGATCCTACGGGTTACCGCCCCTCCCCATAATCGATCCCATTGGTTATTGATCGCCCCACAGCGATCCCATAGCGACCCCTGGCGGCCAAAACACCCCAAACGGCACCAAAACGGGGACAGAAACGGCAATTTTGGGCCTCTCCTGCCCCCCTGCTGCCACGGTGGCCGATTTCTGCAGAAATTCACCCAAATGCGGGAAAGCGTGGGGGTGGCGATGACGTCATCAGCCCGGATAGGATTTTGTTTTTCCACCCCCGGGGGAAGCAGCCAATGGGGTTGTTTTGGGTAATTTTGGGTTATTTCTGTTATTGCAGGTTTTTTTTGCAGCTCTCGGCTCCGGGCAGAGCTCGGTGCCCAAAATCGCCAACGGGGACCCAAAATCGCCGCTCTTGACCCCAAAATCGCAGCGCGGGTCGAGGGGATTTGAGGAGGACCCAAAAATCCCACGCGGACCCCAAAATCTCCGTTACGGACCTCAAAATTTGCATCTGGGCTCGAAAACCTCAATTATGGGCTCCAAAACTCTGCCACGGACCCCAAAACTTCAATATCTGCCCCAAAATTCCAGCAAGGCTCAAGATCATCAGCATGGACCCAAAATCTCCGTTTTTGGCTCCAAAACCTCCATCATGGACCCAAAATCTCTGCTTTTGACCGCAAAACCTCCATCATGGACCCAAAATCTACATTTTTGACCGCAAAGCCTCCATCGCAGACCCAAAAATCTCCATTATGGACCCAAAATCTCCAGCACGGACCCCAAACTATCCACGGAAGACACAAAAAAATCCAGGATGGACCAAAAATCTCCATTATGGACCCAAAAACTCCAATATAGACCCCAAAACTCCTCCAAGTGTCAAGAAGCTTCAGCATGGACCCAAAAATCTCTGTTTTGGACCCAAAAACGTCGTCACGGACCCTTGATCTTCATCATGGACCTAAAATCTCCATTTTGGACCCCAAAATCTCCCATCTGATCCCAAAATCTCAAGAGAAGATCAAAGGGCTCCAAAAATCTCCATTATGGACCCAAAAATCTCCATTATGGACCCAAAATCTTATCATGGTCCCAAAATGTCCAGGATGGACCCCAAAATGCCAGCAGGATTGGAAGGACTCCGAGACGGACCCAAAAATCTCCGTTTTTGACCCAAAACTCCTGAGCGATCCCAGGGGATCCTCCCCGGACCCAAAATCTCCAGAAATGAGCCCAAATCTCCAGCATGGACCAAGAAATGGGGGAGCCTGGGTATGGGGCAGGGGGAATCTGTGGAGCAGGGAGAATCTGTGGGGCAGGGAGAGCTATGGGGCAGGAGCCAGCTGTGGGGCAGGGGAGAGCTATGGGGCAGAGCTAGCTGTGGGGCAGAGCCAGCTGTTTGCTATGGAGAGCTGTGGGGCAGGGAGAGCTATGGGGCAGGGGGCTAGCTGTGGGTCAGAGCTAGCTATGGGTCAGGGAGAGCTGTGGGGCAGGAGAGAGCTATGGGGCAGGGGAGCTGTGGGGTAGAGCTAGCTGTGGGTCAGGGAGAGCTGTGGGGCAAAGCTAGCTATGGGGCAGGAGAGCTATGGGGCAGGAGGCTAGCTGTGGGTCAGAGCTAGCTATGGGTCAGGGAGAGCTGTGGGGCAGGAGAGAGCTATGGGGCAGGGGAGCTGTGGGGCAGAGCTAGCTGTGGGGCAGGGAGAGCTATGGGGCAGGGGAGCTGTGGGGCAGAGCTAGCTGTGCGTCAGGGAGAGCTGTGGGGCAAAGCTAGCTATGGGGCAGAGCCAGCTGTGGGGCAGGGAGACCTATGGGGCAGGGGAGAGCTATGGGGCAGAGCCAGCTGCAGGGCTGAGCTAGTTGTAGGGCAGGAGAGAGCTGTGGGGCAGAGCTAGCTGTGGGGCAGGAGAGCTGTGGGGCAGGGAGAGCTGTGGGGCAGAGCTAGCTGTTTGCTATGGAGAGCTGTGGGGCAGGAGAGAGCTGTGGGGCTGAGCCAGCTGTGGGGCAGGGGTAGCTGTTTGCTAGGGATAGCTGTGGGGCAGGAGCTAGCTGTGGGTCAGGGAGAGCTATGGGGCAGGCTAGAGCTATGGGGCTGAGCTAGCTGTGGGTCAGAGCTAGCTATGGAGAGCTGTGGGGCAGGGGAGCTGTGGGGCAGAGCTAGCTGTAGGGCAGGGAGAGCTATGGGTCAGGGAGAGCTGTGGGTCTGAGCTAGCTATGGGGCAGGAGAGAGCTGTGGGGCAGAGCTAGTTGTGGGGCAGGGGTAGCTGTTTGCTAGGGAGAGCTATGGGGCAGGGAGAGCTGGGGGGCTGAGCTAGCTGTGGGTCAGGCAGAGCTGTGGGGCAGGGGAGAGCTATGGGGCAGGGGATCTGTGGGGCAGAGCCAGCTGTGGGTCTGAGCTAGCTATGGGGCAGGGAGAGCTGTGGGTCAGGAGAGAGCTATGGGGCAGAGCTAGTTGTGGGGCAGGGGTAGCTCTTTGCTAGGGAGAGCTGTGGGGCAGGAGCCAGCTGTGGGGTAGGAGAGAGCTATGGGGCTGAGCTAGCTATGGGTCAGAGCTAGCTATAGGGCAGGGGAGAGCTGTGGGTCAGGAGAGAGCTGTGGGTCTGAGCTAGCTATGGGGCAGGGAGAGCTGTGGGGCAGGAGAGAGCTATGGGGCAGAGCTAGTTGTGGGGCAGGGGTAGCTCTTTGCTAGGGAGAGCTGTGGGGCTGAGCCAGCTGTGGGTCAGAGCTAGCTATGGGGCAGGGAGAGCTGTGGGTCTGAGCTAGCTGTGGGGCAGGGAAAGCTATAGGGCAGGGGAGCTGTGGGTCTGAGCTAGTTGTAGGGCAGAGCTAGCTGTGGGTCAGGGAGATCTATGGGGCAGGGGAAAGCTGCAGGGCTGAGCTAGTTGTGGGGCTGAGCTAGTTGTGGGTCAGGGGAGAGCTGTGGGGCTGGAGATAGGTGTGGGGCTGGAGATGTGGGGCTGGAGATCTCTCCGTGTCCTTAGAACCACTTGTGGGGCAGATCGCTATGGGGCAGGGGGGATAGCTGTGGGTCTGGAGACAGCTGTGGGGCTGGAGGTAGATGTGGGGCAGAGAGATCTGTGGGGCTGGAGGTAGGTGTGGGATAGAGGCAGTTGTGGGGCTGGAGATCTGTGGGTCTGGAGGTAGGTGTGGGGCAGAGAGATCTGGGGGGCTGGAGGTAAATGTGGGGCAAGAATACTTGTGGGGCTGGAGATATGTGCGACAGATGTGGGTCTGGAGATACATGTGGGGCAGAGACAGGTGTGGGGCAGACATATCTGTGGGTGTGGAGGTAGATGTGGGGCAGGAATACTTGTGGGGCTGGAGATATGTGGGGCAGAGACAGTTATGGGGCTGGAGACATGTGAGGCAGGGAGATCTGTGGGTCTGGAGGTAATTGTGGGGCAGAGACAGTTGTGGGGCTGGAAACACATGTGGGGCAGGGAGATCTGTGGGTCTGGAGGTAGTTGTGGGGCAGGGAGATCTGTGGGGCTGAAGATATGTGGGTCAGAGACAACTGAGGGGCTGGAGACACATGTGGGGCAGAGAGATCTGTGGGTCTGGAGGTAATTGTGGGGCAGAGACAGTTGTGTGGCTGGAAACACGTGGGGCAGGGAGATGTGTGGGTCTGGAGGTAGTTGTGGGGCAGAGACACGTGTGGGGCAGGCAGATCTGTGGGGCAGGAGCTCTCTACATCCCCACTTCCTCACCCCACACCCACCCACCTCACCCCACACCCTGCCCCACATCACCCCACACCACACTACATCACCCCACACCCTGCCCCACATCACCCCACATCACCCCACATCACCCCACATCACCCCACAACCTCCTCACCCCACACCCTCCTCACCCCACACCCCGCCCCACATCACCCCACACTCTCCCTCTGCCCCACACCTCACCCCACACCCTCCCCCCTCCGCCCCACAGGCAGCCCCACGGCGCCCTCCGTCTTCCCCATCTCCTCCTGCTGCGGCTCCACCCAGCAGCGCCCGGTCCTGGGCTGCTTGGCCACCGGTTACGTCCCCGGTCCCGTCACCTTCTCCTGGCCCGGGGCCACCGGGGCCACCTCCGTCACCGTCCCCGAGACCCACGGCGTCGGGCCCCATAAGAGCGCCAGCTTCCTGCTCCCGCCCCACGCGTCCTCCGGGGACTCCTTCACCTGCAGCGTCAAGCACTCGGCCACCAGGAGCACCCTGAGCAAGGCGGTGGAAGGTACGGGAGGTGATGGACCGAAATTGGGGGTTTTTGGGGGGTTTTTGGGGTGTTAAGGGGGTTTTGGGGAGGGATATGGGGTTATGTGGGGTGGGAGGTCCTAGAGAACCCATAACTACCTCCGGGTTCTCACCAGACCCCATAAGTCGTCTAATAGGGCAGGAGGTCCTCAAGAACATCTGTAGGTTCCTACAGACCCCATAACCACCTTCAGGTTCCTACAGACCCCATAAGTACCTTCAGGTCCCAATAGGCCCCATAAGTGGTTATATGGGGTGGGAGGTCCTAGAGAACCCATAACTACCTTCGGGTTCTCACCAGACCCCATAGTTTATCTAATAGGGTTGGAGGTCCTCAAGAACATCTGTAGGTTCCTACAGACCCCATAACCACCTTCAGGTTCCTACAGACCCCATAAGTACCTTCAGGTCCCAATAGGCCCCATAAGTGGTTATATGGGGTGGGAGGTCCTAGAGAACCCATAACTACCTTCAGGTTCTCACCAGGCCCCATAGTTTATCTGATAGGGTAGGAGGTTCTTGAGAATATCTGTAGGTTCCTACAGACCCCATAACCCCCTTCAGGTCCCACCAGACCCCATAACTCGTCCAATGGGGTGGGAGGTCCCCAAGACCCCATAACTACCTTCAGGTCCCCACCAGACCCCATAAGTCGTCTAATAGGGCAGGAGGTCCTCAAGAACATCTGTAGGTTCCTACAGACCCCATAACTACCCTCAGGTCCCACCAGGCCCCATAAGTGGTTATATGGGGTGGGAGGTCCTACAGACCCCATAACCACCTCCAGGTCCCCACCAGACCCCATAACTCCACCAATGGGGTGGGAGGTCCCCAAGACCCCATAACCACCTCCAGGTCCCCACCCGACCCCATAAGTCGTCCAATGGGGTGGGAGGTCCCCAAGACCCCATAACCACCTCCAGGTCCCCACCTGACCCCATAAGTCGTCCAATGGGGTGGGAGGTCCCCAAGACCCCATAACCACCTCCAGGTCCCCACCTGACCCCATAAGTCGTCCAATGGGGTGGGAGGTCCCCAAGACCCCATAACCACCTCCAGGTCCCCACCCGACCCCATAAGTCGCCCAATGGGGTGGGAGGTCCCCGAAGCTCCTCCCCTCACCCCATAGCTCGTGGGGTGGGACGGGACCTCCCCCCTGCCCCCATTGGACCACGCGGGGACCTCCCGTCGCCCCGCGATTGGTGCGGTTGGGGTGGGAGGGCCCGGGATTTCATTGGACCGTTTGGGGACCGCCCCTTCCCCTACCATTGGCCGAGGAGTCTCCAGGGCCCCACCGGGGCCCCACCTCACCCCATAAGTCACCCCATGGGGCGGGACCTCCAGAAGACCCCCAAAACCCCCCAAAACCCCCTCCAGACCCCATAAAACCCCCAAGATTTGAGTTCCTTGGCCCATATTTCGTCCCCACCACACCCCACAAGACCCTCAGTTGGACGGGACCTCCAGAAGATCCCCAAAACCCCCCAAAACCCCATCAAACCTCCAAGATTTGAGGTTCCTTGGCCCATATTTCGTCCCCACCACACCCTACAAGACCCTCAGTTGGACGGGCCCTCCAGAAGACCCCCAAAACCCCCAAAAATCCCCTCCAGACCCCATAAAACCTCCAAGATTTGAGGTTCCTTGGCCCATATTACGTCCCCACCACACCCCACAAGGCCCTAATTTGGACGGGCCCTCCAGAAGACCTAAGAACCCCTCAGGACCCCCTCCAAATCCCATAAAACCCCCAAGATTTGAGGTTCCTTGGCCCATATTACGTCCCCACCACACCCCACAAGACCCTCAGTTGGACGGGCCCTCCAGAAGACCCCCAAAACCCCCCAAAACCCCCCAAAACCCCATAAAACACCCAAGATTTGAGGTTCCTTGGCCCATATTTCGTCCCCACCACACCCCACAAGACCCTCAGTTGGACGGGACCTCCAGAAGACCCCAAGATCTTCATAGGACCACCTCCAGACCCCATAACACCTCCAAGATTTGAGGTGTCCCCAAGGTTCCTTGGCCCACAGAAGGTCCCCACTCCACCCCACAAGACCCTCAGTTGGACGGGACCTCCAGAAGACCCCCAAAACCCCCCAAAATCCCCTCTAGACCCCATAAAACCCCCAAGATTTGAGGTTCCTTGGCCCATATTACGTCCCCACCACACCCTACAACCCACCCCACGGGGCGGGCCCTCCGGAAGACCCCCAGATCTTCCGAAGACCACCTCCAGACCCCATAACACCTCCAATCTCCCCTCTCCCCCCCCCCAGTTTGCGTCGTGTTCCCGCCCCCCACGCCCCCCGAGGTCCAGGTCCTCCACAGCTCCGTCTGCACCACCTCGGGCGACGACTCCGTGGAGCTCCTCTGCGTCATCACCGGCTTCTCGCCGCCCCCCGTGGAGGTGGAGTGGCTGGTGGACGGCTTGCCGGGCCAACTGGTGGCCACCATGACCCCGGCGCGGCGCGAGGCCGGCTCCAAAACCTACGTGGCCACCAGCCAGACCAACGTGTCGCGAGAAGACTGGAAGGCGGGCAAGGCCTTCACCTGCCAGGTCAAGCACCCCGCCACCGGCGTCACGGCCCAGGGGCACGGCCGCTTCTGCCCAGGTGAGGAGGAGGAGGGTGAGGGTGGAGGAGGTGGTGGGATCTCGGGGGGGTTCCTCTTGGGAGAAGGTTCCAGGTCCTGGTTGGGTTCCAGCAGGTCTAGAAGGTTGGATGACCATGACGGGTTCTACCAGGTCTAGAAGGTTCCAGGTCCTGGTTGGGTTCTACCAGGTCTAGAAGGTTCCGTGACCAT
Source organism: Aythya fuligula (assembly GCF_009819795.1). NCBI lineage: Eukaryota > Metazoa > Chordata > Aves > Anseriformes > Anatidae > Aythya > Aythya fuligula. Next base: position 141,532 of record NW_022473992.1, on the reverse strand, counting down.
GATGGGTTCTACCAGGTCTAGAAGGTTCCAGGTCCTGATTGGGTTCTACCAGGGGTAGAAGGTTCCAGGTCCTGGTTGGGTTCCACCAGCCTAGAAGGTTCCATGACCATGATGGGTTCTACTAGAGTAGTAGTAGAAGGTTGGATGACCATGGTTGGATGACCAGGAGTAGAAGGTTCCAGAACCTAGTCGGGTTCTACCAGCGTAGGAGAAGGTTTCATGACCACGATGGGTCTTAGTAGTGGAGGATGATGACGACCAAGATGGCTTCTACCAGTCTAGAAGGTTCCATGACCATGACTGGTCAGGTTGGACCACCAGGATGGGTTCCTCCAGGTCTAGAAGGTTCCAGGTCCTGGTTGGGTTCGACCAGGGGTAGAAGGTTCCAGGTCCTGGTTGGCTTCCACCAGCCTAGAAGGTTCCGTGCCCATGACGGGTCCTACCAGTCTAGAAGGTTCCATGACCGTGACGGGTTCCTCCAGCCTAGGAACCGGAGAACATCTCGACCTCTTCCCCCCCGGAGTTCTGACCACCTTTGTTGTCCTCCTGACCCCCCCGCTGACCATGACCACCGACCCGGAGAACCCCCCCCCCTCCAAAAATTTGGGGGGGGGGTGGACAACCTGCCCGTCGCCCTGGGACCTCTCCGGACCCCGAGGACCGGTGGGAAAACCAAAAAACAACAAAAAAATGGAGATTTTGGTGAAAAGCAACAAAAATAAAAAGAATCAGAATCACGTGGCTGCGGTGTGTGGCACCGGCTCAGAAGGTTGGATGACCATGATGGGTCCTACCAGGTCTAGAAGGTTCCGTGACCGTGACGGGTCCTACCAGGTCTAGAAGGTTCTGTGACCACGATGGGTCCTACCAGCCTAGAAGGTTGTAGGACCATGGTGTGTTGGAACATTCTAGAAGGTTCCGAGACCATAGAGGGCTAGAAGGTCTAGAAGGTTGTAGGACCGTGGTGTGATGGATCATTCTAGAAGGTTCCGTGACCATGACGGGTCCTACCAGGTCTAGAAGGTTGTAGGACCGTGGTGTGATGGATCACCTAGAAGGCTGTAGGACCTTCTAGAACATCTAGAAGGCCGTAGGACCTTCTAGAACCTCTAGAAGCTTGTAGAACCTTCCAGAACATCTAGAATCTTGTAGGACCGCGGTGTGTCGGCCCATTCTAGAAGGTCCCAAGCCCACCACCTCAACAGCTCGCCCGACCACGCTTCTCCTCGCCGCCTTCCCACCCCACCCCGACCCCCAACGCGGCCACCAGCCCCCGGGGGGCGGTGGTGGCCACCTCCAGCGCCCTCCTCCCGCCCCGCAGGCTCCGGCACCCAGAGCTGCAGCCCCATCCAGATCTTCGTGGTCCCACCCAGCCCCGGTAGCCTCTACATCCGCCAGGACGCCAAGGTCCACTGCCTGGTGGTCAACCTGCCCAGCGACGCCAGCTTGAGCATCTCCTGGACCCGCGAGAAGAGCGGCGCCCTCCGGCCCGACCCCATGGTCCTCAACGAGCACTTCAACGGCACCTACACGGCCAGCAGCTCGCTGGCCATCTCCACCCAGGACTGGCTGGCCGGCGAGCGCTTCACCTGCACCGTGAAGCACGAGGACCTCCCCGAGCCCCTCAGCAAGAGCATCGCCAAGCACGCAGGTTGGTGGCCATCGCCACGTGGGGTTGGGGTCCCGCCACGTCGGGTTGGGGTCCCACCATGTAGGGTTGGGGTCCCGCCACGTAGGGTTGGGGTCCCACCACGTAATTTGGCGTTTCTCCACGTAATTTGGTGTCCCACCACCTAGTTTGGGGTCCCACCATGTAGGGTTGGGGTCCCGCCACGTAGGGTTGGGGTCCTACTACGTAGTTTGGTGTCCCACCACATAATTTGGCGTTTCTCCACTCCATTTGGTGTTCCTCCACGTAGTTTGGTGTCCCACCACGTAATTTGGCGTTTCTCCACGTAATTTGGTGTCCCACCACATAATTAGGTGTCCCACCACATAATTTGGTGTCCCGCCACGTAATATGGGGTCCCGCCACGTAGGGTTGGGGTCCCACCACGTAGGGTTGGTGTCCTACTACATAATTTGGTGTCTCACCACGTAATTTGGCGTTTCTCCACGTAATTTGGTGTCCCACCACATAATTAGGTGTCCCACCACGTAATTTGGTGTCCCACCACGTAATATGGGGTCCCACCACATAGGGTTGGGGTCCCACCACGTAGGGTTGGGGTCCCACTACGTAATTTGGGGTCCCACCACGTAATTTGGCGTTTCTCCACTCAATTTGGTGTCCCACCACATAATTAGGTGTTCCTCCACGTCTTTTGGGGTCCCGCCACGTAGGGTTGGGGTCCCGCCACGTAGGGTTGGGGTCCCACCACGTAGGGTTGGTGTCCCACTACGTAATTTGGGGTCCCACCACGTAATTTGGCGTTTCTCCACTCAATTTGGTGTCCCACCACATAGGGTTGGGGTCCTACTACGTAATTTGGTGTCCCACCACGTAATTTGGGGTCCCACCACGTGGGGTTGGAGTCCTACCATGTGGAATGGAGTCCCACCACCACGTAATTTGGGGTCCCACCACATAATTTGGCGTTTCTCCACAGTTTGGTGACCCACCACGTAGTTTGGGGTCCCACCACGTGGGGTTGGAGTCCTACCATGTGGAATGGAGTCCCACCACCACGTAGGTTGGTGTCCCACCACGTAATTTGGTGTTTCTCCACATAATTTGGCGTTTCTCCACATAATTTGGTGTCCCACCACATAATTTGGGGTCCCACCACCTAGTTTGGGGTCCCACCACGTGGGGTTGGAGTCCTACCATGTGGAATGGAGTCCCACCACCACGTAATTTGGGGTCCCACCACATAATTTGGTGTCCCACCACATAATTTGACGTTTCTCCACTCCATTTGGTGTCCCACCACATAATTTGATGTCTCACCACGTAATTTGGCGTTTCTCCATATAATTTGGGGTCCCACCACGTAATTTGGTGTCCCACCACCTAGTTTGGGGTCCCACCACGTGGGGTTGGAGCCCTACCATGTGGAATGGAGTCCCACCACCACGTAGGTTGGTGTCCCACCACGTAATTTGGTGTCCCACCACGTAATTTGGCATTTCTCCACTCAATTTGGTGTCCCACCACCTAGGTTGGTGTCCCACCACGTAATTTGACATTTCTCCACATAATTTGACGTTTCTCCACATAATTTGGCCTCCCACCGCATCATTTCCCGCCCCACCGCCAACCCCGCCCCCCAAAAACCACCCCCAAACCCCCCGATTTCGCTTAACCCCGACCTCCTTTCCAGGCAAGGTCACCGCCCCCTACATCTTCACCTTCCCACCCCACGCCGAGGAGCTCTCCCTGCCCGAGGTCACCCTCACCTGCCTGGTGAGGGGCTTCCAGCCCGAGCACGTGGAGGTCCAGTGGTTGAGGAACCACAACAGCGTCCCGGCCACCGAATTCGCCACCACCCCACCCCTCAAGGAGCCCAACGGGGACGGGACCTTCTTCCTCTACAGCAAGATGACCGTCCCCAAGGCCAGCTGGCAGGGCGGCGTGTCCTACGCCTGCATGGTGGTCCACGAAGGGTTGCCCATGAGGTTCACCCAGCGTCCTCTCCAGAAGACCCCCGGTAAATAGGGTTTTCGGCCCCAAAATCCCTCCCCCTCCGCTTCTTTTTTTTGTTTTTTTTTGTTTGTAAATAACTTTCTGTGGCCCCAAGTTCTCCTGGTCTTCTAATAAAGCCGACCGGCCTCGTCTCGCACCGCCTGGTCTCCAAGGAGTGGTGTCTTTGGGGGTCCTCCAAGCGGGGGATGCTGGGGAAAGGGGTTGGGGTGGAGGATGAGGTGGTGGATGGATGGATGGATGGATGGATGGAGGAGAAGATGGAGGAGAAGATGGTTGGATGGATGGTTGGATGGATGGTTGGAGGAGAAGATGATTGGTTGGATGGAGAGACGCCAGGCTTGATGGTTGGTTGGTTGGAGGAGGAGATGGATGGATGGATGGATGGATGGATGGATGGATGGATGGATGGATGGATGGATGGATGGATGGATGGATGGATGGATGGATGGATGGATGAGAAGATGGGTGGTTGGATGGAGAGACGCCAGGCTTGATGGATGGATGGGTGGATGGATGAGAAGATGGTTGGTTGGAGGAGAAGATGGATGAAAAGATGGTTGGATGGATGAGAGGATGGATGGTTGGAGGAGAAGATGGAGGAGAAGATGGGTGGATGGATGGATGGTTGGATGGAGAGACGCCAGGCTTGGTGGTTGGATGGATTGATGGGTGGATGAGAAGATGGAGGAGAAGATGGATGAGAAGATGGATGGATGGATGGGTGGATGAGAAGATGGAGGAGAAGATGGATGGATGGTTGGTTGGATGGGTTGATGGATGGATGGAGATGGAGGAGAAGATGGATGGTTGGTTGGATGGATGGATGAGAAGATGGTTGGATGGTTGGATGAGAGATTGGTTGGATGAGAAGATGGATGTTTGGTTGGAGAGACACCAGGCTTGATGGATGAGAAGACGGATGGATGGTTGGGTGGTTGGGTGGTTGGATAGACACCAAACTTGATGGTTGGATGGATGGATGGATGAGAAGATGGATGGCTAGATGGTTGGATGGCCGGTTGGGTGGTTGGATGGATGGAGAGACACCAAACTTGAAGGGTAGTTGGGTGGTTGGATGAGAAGATGGTTGGATGAGAAGATGGTTGGATGAGAAGATGGATGGATGGTTGGGTGGTTGGGTGGATGAGAAGATGGTTGGATGGATGGAGAGACACCAGCCTTGATGATTGGATGGATGGACACCAGTCTTGATGGATAGATGGTTGGAGAGACACCAAAAATGATCGTTGGGTGGCTGGTTGGTTGAGGTGGGGCGTCCATCTTCTCACCCATCTTCTTCTTCTCGTCCATCTTCTCGTCCGCCCATCGTCTTCTCATTGGACGGATTAGATCGGAGTGATTGGTCGGTTGGATGGTCAGGTGGTTGGACGGATGGATGGGTGGAGATGTTCTGGAGGTGTTTGGGGACATCTGGGAATGGTTGGATGGATGAGAAGATGGTGGATGGATGAGAAGATGGTGGATGGATGAGAAGATGATGGGTGGAAGCTCTTGAGGAGGACAGACGGACAATCGGGTGGGATGGACGGACGGACGGACGGTTGGTCGGATGGATTTTTGGATGTCGGTGGAGATGCCGGAAGGGTTGGTGGACTGGTGGTTGGGTTGGGTGGAGCCTGTGGTGGATGGACGGGTGAGAAGGTGACGGATGGAGAGGTTCTGGAGGTGATTTGGACGATCTGGGCGGTTGGATGAGGAGATGATGGGTGGATGGATGAGGAGATGGCTGATTGGATGAGAAGATGGATGATTGGATGAGGAGATGGTTGATTGGATGGATGAGAAGATGGTTGATTGGATGAGATGATGGCTGATTGGACGAGAAGATGGATGAGAATATGGTTGGATGAGAAGATGGATGATTGGATGAGGAGATGGTTGGATGAGAAGACGGATGATTGGATGAGGAGATGATTGGATGGATGAGAAGATGGATGATTGGACGAGAAGATGATGGTTGGATGAGAAGATGGATGATTGGACGAGATGATGGCTGATTGGACGAGAAGATGGTTGGATGGATGAGAAGATGGCTGATTGGACGAGAAGATGGATGAGAAGATGGTTGGATGAGAAGATGATGGTTGGATGGATGAGAAGATGGATGATTGGATGAGATGATGGCTGATTGGATGAGAAGATGGTTGGATGAGAAGATGGCTGATTGGATGAGAAGATGATGGTTGATTGGATGAGAAGATGGTTGATTGGATGAGATGATGGATGATTGGATGAGATGATGGTTGGATGGATGAGAAGATGGATGATTGGACGAGAAGATGGCTGATTGGATGAGAAGATGGATGAAAAGATGGTTGGATGAGGAGATGATGCTTGGATGGACAAGAAGTCATCTGATTGGCCACCCACCCCACCCCAACCCCGACCCCAACCCCGCGAGCCCCCCGGGGAGGCGGTGGGACCCGAGAACCCGGTGATCCCACCCCCTCCACCGCGTTTTCTTCTCCTTCTCCCCCCCCCACCAGAACTGGACATCTCCACCGCCCTCTGCCCGGACGCCGGCGACCAAGAACTGGACGGCCTCTGGGCCACCATCGCCGTCTTCATCACCCTCTTCCTCCTCAGCGTCTGCTACAGCGCCACCGTCACCTTCTTCAAGGTGGGCTTCCGTAACCACGTCCCCCCCCACACCCCCCACAGCTGCTATGGGGCGGCCGCTATGGGGCGGCCGTGACCCCTAACCGCCGGCGGCCATCTTGTGTCCCCTCCAGGTCAAGTGGCTCTTCTCCACCGTCCTGCAGCTGAAGAGCGCCGGCGGCCCCTACCGCAACGTCCTGAAGGAGGCGGCGTGAGCGGCCCCGAAACGGCCGCTTTTGGCCCCAAAACGGAGAATAAAAACAAGGCGGCGGGGGAGGACGGGCAAGGGGACGGATCCGCGACTCGTGATTGGGGTGGGTGGGCGAGGGGGATGTGGGGTGATGTGGGGTGATGTGGGGTGCTATGGGGTGTTGTGGGGTGTTGTGGGGCGCTATGGGGTGATGTGGGGTGCTGTGGGGTGATGTGGGGAGCTGTGGGGTGCTATAGGGCACTATGGGGCACTATAGGGCACTATGGGGTGGAATGGGGAAATATGGGGTGCAGAGGGGTGCTATGGGGCGCTGTGGGGTGATGTGGGGTGCTATGGGGTGACGTGGGGCGCTATGGGGCACTATGGGGTGCAGAAGGGTGCTATAGGGCACAATGGGGTGCTGTGGGGTGCTATAGGGCACTATGAGGTGCTATGGGACACTGTGGGGCGCTATAAGGCGCTATGGGGCACAGTGGGGTTTAAAGGGGTGCAATGGGGTGCTATGGGGTGCTGTGGGGCACAATATGGGGCACAAAGAGGTGCAGTGGGACTCTATGGGGCACAGTGGGGTGTAATGGGACACTCTGGAGCACTATGGGGTGCGGTGGGGTGCAGTGGGGCGCTATGGGGTGCAGAGGGGTGCTATAGGGCACTATGGAGCGCTATGGGGCTCAGTGGGGCACAGTATGGGGCACAGTAGGGTGTAATGGGGCACTATAGGGCACTATGGGGTGCAGTGGGGCGCTATGGGGCGCTGTGGGGTGCAATGGGGCTCGATGGGGTGCTCTGTGGGGCACAATGGGGCACAGCAGGGCAAAATATGGGGCACAAAGGGCCGTGGGGCAGGGGGGGAAGCTATGGGGCAGGGGTCGCCTATGGGGCAGGAGGTCTCTATGGGGCAGGAGTCCCCTATAGGCCAGGGATCGCCCCATAACAAACCGGCCGCCAGGTCTACCCATAGAAAAAATCCGGCTGCCAGGTCTACCCATAGCACCACCTGTTTGGTTCTTTTCCCCCTAAAATCTCCAAATTTAGTGCAAACCGCCCAAATCCAACCCCCACCGCGTCTGCACGACCGCCTCAATGGGTTTTTGCCGAATCTGACCTAAAAATCTCTCTCTTTTCTCCTCATTTTTCACCGTTTTCCACCAGTTGCCAAAGATCTGGCTAAATTTTTTAAAAATCGCTATTTTTTTTTTCCTCGTTTACCCCAAAACTTTGGGTATTTTCTTGCATTTTATCCCCGGAATCTTCCCTTTCACCTCAGGCTGCAGAAACGCACGTTTTTAGGGGAATAAAAAAAATGCATTTTATGTCCAAAAAGTACTTCTTATAGAAGAAAATTCATTTAGTAATTTTATGGTAACGTGAAATGTTTTATGGTGAAAAACACCAATTTATGGCAAATAAACTTTTTCTTTTAATGGCAAAAATATAGAAACATTTTATAGCAAAAAAAAAATGTTATATGGAAAAATATTTTATGGGAAAAAATGATTAAAAAAAAAAAGACAAACCCCACAATTCTATGATAAAAAAAAAATGCCATTTTACAGCAAAATAGTCAATTTTTCCCCAAAATAAGTCATTTTTATGGAAAAAAAATACTATTTTATGGCATAACAAATGAAGATTTTAGGGCAAAAGAATCCGTATACGGAAAAAGGTAATTTTATGACAAAAAGGGCATTTTATGGAAAAAAAAATATCTTGTAGCCAAATAAAAGCATTTTATGGTAAAAAATATATATTTTTTGGCAAAAGCCACCATATTCTTCATTTTTAATCACATTTATAGGAATTAAAAATACAAACTAGCTCGAAACCCAATTTCTTGGTGGATGCAAAATGCCCTGTTTGCCCTCTTTTTTTCCCCAGAACACCTCCCCCGCCACCGAAAACCACCAGTTTTAGCTTTTTATGCAAAAAGCCCTTTTCCGCCTCGTTTCGCCTGGCTGCTTTTGTGCAAACAAGCGAGCCGCTGGCCCCAAAAGTTTCGATTCGCGGCCCCAAATTAAAACCCTTGGCACCACCCAGGTGGAAAATAACCAAAGGGCCGGGTTTTGCCCCAAAAAGGAGCTGTAGGGCGGGGGCGCCCCCACGCGGCCAAGCTACGCACTGCCTTCCTCTCACCTGATTGGCCAAGGCCCCGCTGACGTCAGAATTGGGCAGAAAGGACCCAAAATAACAATTTCAGCTCAATTTGGATCAAATCATCGATTTTTTTTAATCAAAGTATCCAAAAAGCATCAAATCACCCTGAAACGGCGGAGGCCGGACCGGGAAGACCCGCCCCCACAGCAGGGCAGCGGAGCGACGTGATTGGTCACCCATGGCAAGGAAGCCCCGCCTCCTCTGCACCGTGATTGGTCACCCATTTTGAGGGGGGGGTTTGGGGAAGGATGGGTGAAAAAGGGGAAATCCCACTTTTTGGGGGGGAATTGGATCAAAATGCAAAATCCCGCTTTTTTTTTTTTTTTCCTTTTTAGGTGGAAATGGGTCAAAACCTAAAATCCCATTTTTTGGGGGGATGGAAATGGGATATTGAAGTCCCATTTTTTGTGACTTTTGGGAAGTTGTAGCATTTTGAGGAGGAATTGAGTCAAAAAAGGGAAATTCCAGTTTTGGGGGATTTGGAACTGGGACAATGAAACCCAAAATTCCACTCCTTTAGGGCGGAAATGGGACATTGAAACCCAAAATCCCATTTTTTTAGGTGGGAATGGGACGCTGAAGTCCCATTTCTGGGAAGTTGTAACATTTTGAAGAGGAATTTGGTCAAAAAAAAAAAAAAAAAAAAAAAAAGGAAATTTCATTTTGGAGGGATTTGGACAATGAAACCCAAAATCCCATTATTTTGGGGTGGAAATGTGTTAAAAAAAAAAATCCATTTTTTTGAGTGGGAACCGGGGCACAAAACCGTAAAAAAACCTCTATTTTGAGCGGGAAACGGGTCAAAAAAAAGGAATTCAATTTTTTGAAAGGGAGCGGGGAAGGGGTCAGAGCCTGGAACCTGCTCTTTTTTTTTTTTGGGGTGAAAACAGCGGGTTTTGGCTCCTTTCAGAAAATCATGGCTTTGGGTTCCCCCCGGGGCTTGCGGAGCTTCTCCATGTTCTTCTGCAGGACGTCGAGGAGCACGGCCTGTGGGGTGGGGGGGGACAAAGGGGGTGAGGAGGGGGCGGTTATGGGGTCGGGGGGGGGGTTATAGGGTCGGGGACCCCAAAACTCACGTAGAGGTCCCGGAGCTCCGCCAGGGCCAGGCGCGTCGCCCCCAATTCGGCCGCGTCCAGGGCGTGAACCAGGGCCCGGTAGTCCAACTGGGGGGTAATGGGGGTAATGGGAGACCCCCGGGGACCCCAAAAGACCCCATAGACCCCCATAGGCCCCAATAGACCCCAATGTGACCCCAAAGATCCCATTGTCCCCTATGAACACCCATGGGACCCCATAGACCCCAAAAGACCCCAATGTGACCCCATAGACCCAACAGACCCCAATAGACCCCAAAGACCCCAATAGACCCCCAAAGACCCCAATAGACCCCGGTAGACCCCATTGTCCCCCATGGACCCCTGGGGACCCCAATTTACCCCATAGACCCCAATAGACCCCATAGACCCCAATAGACCCCATAGAACCCCCATAGACCCCATTGTCCCCCATGGACCCCCATGGGACCCAATAGACCCCAAAGACCCCAATGAGCCCCCATAGACCCCATAGACCCCCAATAGACCCCAAAGACCCCATTGGACCCCATAGACCCAACAGACCCCAATAGACCCCAAAGACCCCAATAGACCCCCAAAGACCCCAATAGACCCCGGTAGACCCCATTGTCCCCCATGGACCCCTGGGGACCCCAATTTACCCCATAGACCCCAATAGACCCCATAGACCCCAATAGACCCCCATAGACCCCAATAGACCCCATTGTCCCTCATGGACCCCCGGGGACCCCAATTTACCCCATAGACCCCAATAGACCCCATAGACCCCAATAGACCCCAAAAGACCCCAATGTGACCCCATAGACCCCATAGAACCCCCATAGACCCTATAGACCCCAATAGACCCCATTGTCCCCCATGGACCCCCATGGGACCCCATAGACCCCAATAGACCCCAAAGACCCCCCATAGACCCCAATAGACCCCAAAGACCCCATTGGACCCCATAGACCCCAAAAGACCCCAATGTGACCCCTTAGACCCCAATGAACCCCCAAAGACCCCGATGTGACCCCATAGACCCCAATAGACCCCAAAGACCCCAAAAGACCCCAAAGGACCCCAAAGAAACCAAAAGACCCCAAAGGACCCCAAAGAAACCAAAGTGACCCCAAAGACCCCAAAATAACCCCAAAGTGCCCCCATGGACCCCAACAGACCCCATTGTACTCCACTAAGACCCCAAAGTGCCCCCAAATGACCCCAAAAGTGCCCCCATGGACCCCAATATGACCCCAATGAGCCTCCAGGGACCCCAAGGCGATCCAATCAACCCCAAATGCGTCAAACAGACCCCAAAAACCCCCAAAATCACCCCAAATTCACCCCAAATTCACCCCAAAATTCCCCCAGATCCCAATACACCCTACAGACCCCCCAAAAAAAAACCAAACCACCCCGAATTCACCCCAAAATCCTCACCACGTGGGGGTTCTTGGCCGCCTTGGACACGGCGTCGCCCCGCTCCGACAGGTACCTGGGCGTTTTGGGGTAAGATCAGGGGATTTAGGGTCAGGGGATTTGGGGTGGGAGGGGGGACCCCAAAAAAAACCCCATAAACTCACTTGGGCAGGCGGCCCTGAAGCCCCTCGAGTTGGGTGCGGGATGCGGTCAGCAGCTCCAGAACCTTCTCCTATTTTTGGGGCAAATTCAGGCGTTTTTGGGTGTTTTGGGGGTTTTGGGGGGGTTTTAGGGGATTTGGGGGAGGATTTGGGGGGATTTGGGAGAGTTTAGGGGACTTAGGGGTGAAAGGGGAGAGTTTGGGGGATTTAGGGGAGGATTTGGAAGGATTTGGGGGAAATGGGGAGGATTTGGGGAATTTAGGAGGGGATTTGGGGGGAATTGGGGGGATTTTGGTGGATTTGGGGGAAATTTGGAGGATTTGGGAGGCTTTGGGGGGATTTGGGTAGTTTGGGGTGGATTTGGGAGGAAATGGGAAGGATTTGGGGAATTTGGGATGATTTGGGGGGGATTTTGGGGTCCCCGGGGGATAATTGGGGAGAATAATGGGGATTTTGGTGTTCCTGGGAATTCCTGGGGTGAAATTGGGGCGAATAAAGAGGATTTTGGGGTCCCTGGGTGGGATGTGGGGGAGTCTGGGCGGGATTTGGTGTGAAACTGGGGGAATTTGGGGTTAAATTAATTTGGGGCACTTGGGTGAAAACCGGGTGGGATTTGGGGTTAAAAAGGGCGGATTTGGGTCTCCAGGGGAGTGGATTTTGGGGCAAAAAAGGGGGATTTTGGGGTTCCCCGTTACCTGCACGGCCACCCCGAAGTTGTCCCCGTCCTCGATGCGGGGCACCTGCAGCTGCAGCCAGAGCGCCACCTGCCCCCAAAATCCCCCTTTTTCACCCCAAAACCTTGCCCTCGTAAACCACACCCCCTTTAGACCACGCCCGTTAAAGCCACGCCCCCTTTAGGCCACGCCCCCTTAGGCCATGCCCCCATAGACTTCATTCACCCCCCAATCCCACCCCAAGCCCCGCCCACCCACAGGCCACGCCCCCAACCACCCCACAAGCCACGCCCCTCCTTAGGCCACTCCCTCCTCCTTAGACCACGCCCCCTTTAGGCCACACCCCCCTTTAGGCCACACCCCCCTTTAACCTCCCCTATTACCCCTCCAGGCTCCCTACAGGCCCCGCCCCCTGCCCTTAGGCCACGCCCTCTTTAGACCACGCCCCTTTAGGCTACGCCCCATCAGACCACGCCCCATCAGACCACGCCCACTCTGCCCACGCCCCCCATAAGCCACGCCCCTTTTAACCGCCCCTATCCCCCCTCCAGCCCCCGCCCCCTTGCCCTAAAGCCCCGCCCCCTTTGCGGCCACGCCCCTTTAGGTCACGCCCCCTCCCCATAAGCCCCGCCCCCTCGCCTGGGCCACGTGGTTCCGGGCTTCGGCCAATAGGGGGCGCCAGCGCTCCAATAGGGCCATCAGGGCCGGGTGGCTCGGGATTGGTGGGCAAGGAGGGGCTGGAGGGTCACGTGGTCAGTCACGTGACACCCCCCCCCTTAGCCACGCCCCCTACCAAGACCCATGACCATATATGGGATGTGGGGGCCGGAAATAACCCACAGGGGGCGTGAATAAACCACAGGGACCCATAAGTGCCCCATAGGGACCCATAACTGCCCCATGGGACCCATAACTGCCCCATAGCGACCCATAACCACCCTCTGGGACCCATAACTACCCCCTGGGACCCATAACCACCCCCTGGGACCCATAACTGCCCCCTGGGACCCATAACTACCCCATAGCGACCCATAACTGCCCCCTGGGACCCATAACTACCCCATAGGGACCCATAACTGCCCCATAGCGCCCCACAACCACCCCATGGGACCCCCAACTCACCCTCCTCCTCCTCGTCCTTCTCCTTCTTCTTCTTCTTCTATGGGGCAGGGGTGGGGGGTGAGAAGGGGGCACTTGGGGGTCCCAGCCCCACACTTGGGGGTCCTGGACCCACATTTTGGGGTCCCGGACCCACACTTGGGGGTCCTCACCTGGGCCGGGTCTGGCAGGGGAATGTCCAGCGGCGCCCGCAGCTCCTCCGGCCCCATAGCGAAGACGGGGTCCTGGGGGGCAGCCCCATAGAGACCCCTCCAGCCCCATAGCGGCCCCCCAGCCCCATAGGGACCCCCCACACCCATAGGGACCCCTCCAGCCCCATAGAGACCCCCCACACCCAAAGGGACCCCTCCAGCCCCATAGACAACCCCCCAGACCCATAGCGACCCCCCAGCCCCATAGACACCCCCCCAGCCCCATAGCGACCCCCTCAGCCCCATAGCAACCCCCTCAGCCCTATATCCACCCCCCAGCCCCATATCGACCCCCCCAGCCCCATAGCAAAACCCCAGCCCCATAGCGCTCCCCCAGCCCCATAGCAACCCCTCCAGCCCCATACCAACCCCTCAGCCCCATAGAGACCCCTTCAGCCCCATATCGACCCCCCAGCCCCATATCGACCCCCCAGCCCCATAGCGACCCCCCCAGCCCCATAGACCCCCCCACGCTCCCTTCCCAGCCTAATAGCTCCCCCTCAGGGACCCCCCCCAGCCCCATATCGACCCCCCAGCCCCATATCGACCCCCCAGCCCCATATCGTCCCCCCAGCCCCATAGCGGCCCCCCCCAGCCCCATAGCGCCCCACCTGCAGCAGGGCCTCCAGCTCGGCCACCTTGGCCGGGAAGCTCCCCAGCAGCTGCGTCATCTATGGGGCAGGAGGGGGGGGGGGGAGGTGTGGGGCTGCCCCATAGCCGCCCCACAACCCCCCCATAACCCCCCCCCACAACCGCCCCACAGCCGCCCCATAGAAAGTGGGGGGGGGGGGGAGGGCCAAGGCCTCACCTGGGCGCCCACCCGGCTCCGAAAAGCTTCGACCTGATTGGTTGGGTAAATTTTGGGGGGGGGGTCACGTGGGGTGCCCCCCAGGGTCACGTGACCCCCAAGTGTCCCCCCCCAAATCCCCCCCCTGCCCCCCAACCTCTACGGCCTCCATCGGGGATCCAGAAGCGAAAGTGAAAGTGGCGGCGGCGGAGATCCCCCCCCTCCCTCCCCTCCCCTTAGCCCCGCCCCCTTCCACTTAGCCCCGCCCCTTCCCTTTAGCCCCGCCCCCTTAAAAAAAAATCTCCTCGGCAGCCCCAAAATCGGCTTTTATTGGGGGAAAAATGGACGGGGGGGGACAAAGATGGCGGAAGCACCCCTCCCCCACCCCCCCCAATTTGGGGTCCTCCCCCCCCCCCTCTACTGGGGTCTACTGGGTGGTACTGGGGCATACTGGGATGGACTGGGACCTACTGGGGCCAACTGGGGTCTTCTGGGGCCTACTGGGGGGCCTCCCCCCCACCTACTGGGGTCTACTGGGGTCTACTGGGGGCTATTGGGGCATACTGGGATGAACTGGGGCCTACTGGGGCTGACTGGGGTCTACTGGGGCCTACTGGGGGGCCTCCCACCCTTCTACTGGGGTCTACTGGGGTCTACTGGGGCATACTGGGATGAACTGGGGCCTACTGGGGCTGACTGGGGTCTACTGGGGCCTACTGGGGGGCCTCCCCCTCCTCTACTGGGGTCTACTGGGTGCTACTGGGGCATACTGGGATGAACTGGGACCTAGTGGGGCTGACTGGGGCCTACTGGACCATAATGGGGTCTACTGGGGCCTACTGGGGGGCCTCCCCTCCCTCTACTGGGGTCTACTGGGTGTTAATGGGGCATACGGGGATGAACTGGGACCGACTGGGGCCGACTGGGGCCTACTGGAGCATAATGGGGCCTACTGGGGGCCTACTGGGGCCTACTGGAGTCTACTGGGGTCTACTGGAGACTACTGGGGTCCTACTGGGGTCAACTGGGGCCTTCTGGGGTCTATTGGGGTCTACTGGGGCCTACTGGCATCTACTGGGACCTACTGGGGCACACAGGAGCCTACTGGGATCTACTGGGATCTACTGGGGCCTACTGGGGCCTATTAGGGCCTACTGGAGTCTTCTGGGGCTGACTGGAGCCTACTGGTGCCTACTGGGGTCTACTGGGGCCTACTGGGGTCTACTGGAGTCTACTGGGGTCTACTGGGGCCTACTAAGGCCTACTGGAGCCTACTGGTGCCTACTGGAGTCTACTGGGGTCTACTGGGGCCTACTGGGCCATACTGGAGCCCACTGGGACCTACTGAGGCCTACTGGGGCCTACTGAGACTTACTGGGGCCTACTGGGGTCTATTGGGGCCTACTGGGGCCTACTGAGGCCTACAGGAGCCTACTGGGGCCTACTGGGGCCTACTGGGGTCTACTGGAGCATACTTGGGCTACAGGAGCCTACAGGAGCCTACTGGAGACTACTGGTGCATACTGGGGGCTACTGGAGCCTACTGGGGCCTACTGGGTCCTACTGTGACCTACTGGGGTCTACTGGAGCCTCCTGGGGTCTAGTAGGACCTACTGGGCCATACTGGGGCCTACTGGGGCCTACTGGAGCCTACTGAGGCCTACTGGGGCCTACTGGTGCCTACTGGAGCTGTCTGGAGTCTTCTGGGGTCTAGTAGGATCTACTGGGCCATACTGGGGGCTACTGGAGCCTACTGGGGCCTACTGGAGACTACTGGTGCATACTGGAGTCTACTGGGATCTACTGGAGCCTACTGGGGGCTACTGAAGCCTATTAGGGCCTACTGGGGCCTACAGGAGCCTACTGGTGCCTACTGGGGTCTACTGGAGCCTACTGAGGCCTACTGGAGCCTACTGGGATCTACTGGAGCCTACTGGGGCCGACTGGAGTCTTCTGGGGTCTAGTGGGATCTACTGGGCCATACTGGGGCCTCCTGGGGTCTACTGGGGTCTACTGGGGCCTACTGGAGCCTACTGGGGTCTAGTAGGACCTACTGGGCCATACTGGGGCCTACTAGGGCCTACTGGGGCCTACTGAGACTTACTGGGACCTACTGGAGCCTACTGGGGCCTACTGGGACCTACTGGGCTATACTGGGGCCTACTGGGACCTACTGGTCATACTGGGGTCTAATGGAGCCTACTGGGACCTACTGGGCCATACTGGGACCTACTGGGGTCTACTGGAGCCTACTGAGGCCTACTGGGGCCTACTGGGGCTGTCTGGAGTCTTCTGGGGTCTAGTAGGACCTACTGGGCCATACTGGGGCCTACTGGGGCCTACTGGAGCCTACTGAGGCCTACAGGGGCCTACTGGAGCCTACTGGGGCCCTGTAGAGTTCTACAGCCTCCCCTCAACCTCCCCCAATAAATTTTGGCCTCCCCCCTAAATTTTCCCATTCCCCCCAAACTTTCCCAATCCCCCCCCAACTTTTAGGATCCCCCCCCAAAAAATTTTAGGGTACCCCCCCTAAATTTTGGGGTGTCCCCCCCAAACTTTTGGCCTCCCCCCCCCAAATTTTCACATTTTCCCCCGTATTTTCGCATTTTCCCCAGATTTTCCCATTCCCCCCAAACTTTCCCATTTCCCCCAAACTTTCCCAATTCCCCCCCAACTTTTAGGATCCCCCCAAAAAAAATTTTAGAATCCCCCCAAAAAAATGTTAGGGTCTCCCCCATAAATTTTGGGGTCCCCCCAAATCTTCCCATTCCCCCCAAACTTTGGCATTTCCCCCCAGATTTTCGCATTTTCCCCCAAGTTTTCGCATTTTCCCCAAATTTTCCCAATTCCCCCCCAACTTTTAGGATCCCCCCCAAAAAATTTTAGGGTCTCCCCCATAAATTTTGGGGTCCCCCCAAATCTTCCCATTCCCCCCAAACTTTGGCATTTCCCCCCAGATTTTCGCATTTTCCCCCAAGTTTTTGCATTTTCCCCAAATTTTCCCAATTCCCCCCCAACTTTTAGGATCCCCCCCAAAAAATTTTAGGGTCTCCCCCATAAATTTTGGGGTCCCCCCAAATCTTCCCATTCCCCCCAAACTTTGGCATTTCCCCCCAGATTTTCGCATTTTCCCCAAATTTTCGCATTTTCCCCCAAATTTTCGCATTTTCCCCCAAATTTTTGCATTTTTCCCCAAATTTTCCCAATTCCCCCCAAAAATTTTAGGGTCCCCCCCCGACCCCGACCCCCCGAGGCCTCAACCCCAGGCCGGGCCTCCCCGGGGAGCAGGGGCAGCGGTACCAGAGGCCGTAGGTCAAGGCCCAGGCGGCCCAACCCAGGCCGGCCCCGGCCGCGTTGGCGGCCCAGTGGCAACGATAAGCCAAGGTGGCCACCAGGGCCCCCTGCCACAGCAGCAGGAGGCCGGCGTTGAGGAGGAAGAGGAGGCACAGGGGGGCGGTGGCCACCAGTTTGGGCTCCTCGGTGGCCACTTGGGTGTCGGTGGCCACCCGGTTGTCCCTGGTAGCCATTCTGGTGTCGGTAGCCCACCAGTCGTCCCTGGTAGCCAGCCTGCGGTCAGTAGCCAACCAATCATCTCTGGTAGCCATCCTGCGGTCAGTAGCCAACCAATCATCTCTGGTAGCCCTCCTTCCGTCGGTAGCCATCCACACGTCCCCAGTAGCCCTTCTTCCATCAGTAGCCATCCAGACGTCCCCAGTAGCCCTCCTTCTGTCGGTAGCCACCCAGTCATCTCTGGTAGCCATCCTGCGGTCAGTAGCCATCCAGTCGTCCCTGGTAGCCATCCTGCGGTCACTAGCCATCCAGACATCTTCAGTAGCCCTCCTTCCACCAGTAGCCACCCAGTCATCTCTGGTAGCCACCCTGCGGTCACTAGCCATCCAGTCGTCCCCGGTAGCCCTCCTTCCACCAGTAGCCACCCAGTCGCCTCCAGTAGCCCTCCTTCCTTCGGTAGCCACCCGGGCGTCCCCGCTAGCCCCCCGGGGCGGGTGCAGGAGCCTCCCCAAGGCCCCCAGCTCCTCGCCCAAGCCCAGGCCGCAGAGGACGAGGCCGAAGGCCTGGGGGGACGGGCGGAGGCCGGCGGCGGCCTCCAGGGCGGCGAAGAGGCGGGGGGCGGCGGCGGCCATGACGGTAGCCCCCACGGCTAGCCGGCCGGCCGCCCGCAACAGCGCCCCCCGGCGACCACCCCCCGGCTGGGCCAGGGGGAGGGAGGCCACCAGCAGGGACCCCAAGAGCAGCGCCGTCCAGCGGCCGGCCGAGGCGACGAGGCGGCTGTGGGGCGGGGAGGTGGGGTGAGACCCCATAGGGACCCCATAGGGACCCCATAGAGCCATAGAGACCCCATAGGGACCCATAGACCCCATAGAAATCCCATAGGGACCCATAGACCCATAGAGACCCCATAGAAATCCCACAGACCCCATAGGGACCCATTGACCCCATAGAAATCCCATAGACCCCATAGACCCATAGCGACCCCATAGACCCATAGAAACCCCATAGACCCATAGAGACCCCATAGGGACCCATAGACCCCATAGAAGTCCCATAGACCCCATAGACCCATAGAGACCCCATAGGGACCCATAGACCCCATAGAAGTCCCATAGACCCCATAGAGCCCAAGAGACCCCATAGGGACCCATAGACCCCATAGACCCCATAGAAATCCCATAGACCCATAGAGACCCCATAGAAATCCCGTAGACCCATAGCGACCCCATAGAAATCCCACAGACCCCATAGAAATCCCATAGACCCATAGCGACCCCATAGAAACCCTATAGACCCATAGAGACCCCATAGGGACCCATAGACCCCATAGAAGTCCCATAGACCCCATAGACCCATAGAGACCCCATAGAAGTCCCACAGACCCCATAGACCCATAGAAACCCCATAGAAACCCCATAGATCCATAGAGACCCCATAGGGACCCATAGACCCCATAGGGACCCCATAGACCCCATAGAAACCCCATAGACCCCATAGACCCATAGCGACCCCATAGACCCATAGAGACCCCATAGACCCATAGAGACCCCATAGACCCATAGAGACCCCATAGGGACCCATAGACCCCATAGAAACCCCATAGACCCATAGCGACCCCATAGAAATCCCACAGACCCCATAGAAGTCCCATAGACCCCATAGAGCCCAAGAGACCCCATAGGGACCCATAGACCCCATAGACCCCATAGAAATCCCATAGACCCATAGAGACCCCATAGAAATCCCGTAGACCCATAGCGACCCCATAGAAATCCCACAGACCCCATAGAAATCCCATAGACCCATAGCGACCCCATAGAAACCCTATAGACCCATAGAGACCCCATAGGGACCCATAGACCCCATAGAAGTCCCATAGACCCCATAGACCCATAGAGACCCCATAGAAATCCCACAGACCCCATAGACCCATAGAAACCCCATAGAAACCCCATAGATCCATAGAGACCCCATAGGGACCCATAGACCCCATAGAAATCCCATAGACCCATAGCGACCCCACAGACCCATAGCGACCCCATAGAAACCCCATAGAGCCCCACAGAAACCCCACAGAGCCCCATAACCCCCATAGCGCCCCCCCCATTGCACCCACGCTGCCCCATAGCCCCCAGCCCCATAACCACTCCCCAGCCCCACAGATTCCAGCCCCATAGGTCCCCTGCCCCATAGATCCCAGCCCCATAAATCCCCAGCCCCATAGATCCCAGCCCCATAGATTCCCAGCCCCATAACCACCCCCTCCAGCCCCATAGCTCCCAGCCCCACAACCTCCCCTGCCCCACAGCTCCTGCCCCATAACCACCCCCTCCAGCCCCATAACTCCCCAGCCCCATAAATCCCAGCCCCATAGCTCCCAGCCCCATAGAGCCCTGCCCCATAGATCCCAGCCCCATAGATTCCCAGCCCCACAACCACCCCCTTTGCCCCAAAACCACCCCCCCAGCCCCATAACTCCCCTGCCCCATAGCTCCCAGCCCCACAACCTCCCGCCCCATAGCTCCTGCCCCATAAGTCGCCAGCCCCATAGATTCCCAGCCCCACAACCACCCCCCCTTTGCCCCATAACCACCCCCAAACCCCACAACCAGCCCCACAACCACCCCCTTTTGCCCCATAACCACCCCCTCCAGCCCCATAGCTCCCAGCCCCACAGCTCCTGCCCCATAGCTCCCAGCCCCATAGCTCCCAGCCCCATAGATTCCCAGCCCCACAACCACCCCTTTGCCCCATAACCACCCCAAAACCCCACAACCAGCCCCACAACCACCCCCTTTTGCCCCATAACCACCCCCCCAGCCCCACAACCACCTCCCCCGCCCCATAGATCCTGCCCCCCAACTCACGCCTCCAGCAGGTTGTGGGGCGAGGCCAGCACCCCATGGGGGTCAGCCCCACGGCGTAGGGCCGGCTCCAGCCCCACAAGTGCGGCCACCCCCAAAGCGTGGGCCCGGGCGAAGCCGGGGGTCCCCAGCAGCGCCGCCGCCCCCCGGCTCAGCCCCACAAGTGCCGCCCCACAGCAGCGCCCCACAAGTGCCGCCCCCCAGCTCAGCCCCACAAGTGCTGCCCCACAGAGCCCGCGGAGCCCCACGGCGGCCTCCGCCATGGCGGGGGGGGTGGGGGGGGGGGGGGGGGGGGTGGGGGGGGAGGGGTGTGGGGGGGTGGGGGAGGGGTCGAGGGGGGGTGGGGGAGGGGATGTGGGGGGTGGGGGGGGGAGGGGCAAGGGCGGCTGGAGGGCATGGGGGGGTGGGAGGGGGGTTGGGGGGCGGGGTGGGGGGGTCTTAGGGGGGTGGGGGGGGGATTTAGGGGGTTATGGGGCAGCTATGGGGCAGCTATGGGGCAGCTATGGGGAGATGTGGGGCAGCTATGGGGCAAATACAGGAGGTTATGGGGCAGATGTGGGGCAGAAGTGGGGCAGCTATGGGGCAGATTTAGGGGGATATGGGGCAGATTTAGGGGGGCTATGGGGCTATTTTGGGGGGTTATGGGGTGGATATGGGGCAGATCTGGGGAGATGTGGGGCAGAAAAGGGGCTTCTGGGGCAGATGTGGGGCAGCTATGGGGCAGATATGCAGAGATGTGGGGCAGACGTGGGGCTGGTATGGGGAGATGTGGGGCAGATTTAGGGGGTTATGGGGGGGATTTGGGGGGTTACGGGGCAGATGTGGGGCAGCTATGGGGCAGAATTTGGGGGTTTATGGGGCAGATTTTGGGGGTTATGGGGCAGATTTGGGGAGATGTGGGGCAGAAAAGGGGGGGTTACGGGGGGGGATTTGGGGGGTTATGGGGCAAATATGGGGAGATGTGGGGCAGCTGTGGGGCAGCTATGGGGCAGATTTGGGGGACTTATGGGGCAGCTATGGGGAGATGTGGGGCAGCTATGGGGCAGCCATGGGGCTCGCACCCCCCCCCCCCCCCCCCCCCCCCCCCCCCCCCCCCCCCCCCCCCCCCCCCACAGATGACGTCATCACTTGGGGGTCGCAGGGCTTTTATTGGCCGTGGGGCAGGGGCGCTGTGGGGCGGCCGCCCCCGGCCTCGTCCTCGTCCTCCTGCTCCGGCTCCCGGTAGGCCCAGAGGCGCACGCTCCCGTCCCACTGTGGGGCAGCCCCATAGATCCGTGCCCCATAGATGCCGGACCCATAGGGCCCAGCCCCATAGAGCCCCAGCCCCATAGATCCCAGCCCCATAGATTCCAGCCCCATAGATCCCAGCCCCACAACTCCCCAGCCCCATAGATCCCTGCCCCATAGATGCCAGCCCCATAGATCCCTGCCCCATAGATCCCTGCCCCATACATTCCAGACCCACATATTCCAGCCCCATAGATCCCCCCACCCCATAGACCCCTCCCCTTAAGCCCCTCCCCCTCCCTTAAGTCCCGCCCCCTCCCCCTTAACCCCTCCCCTTAGGCCCTGCCCCCTCCCCCTTTAGCCCCGCCCCCTCCCTTAATCCCTTCCCTTAAGCCCCACCCCTTCCCATAAGCCCCTCCCCCTTAAGCCCCGCCCCCTCCCTTTAAACCCTCCCGTAGGCCCCACCCCCTCCCTTTAGCCCCGCCCCCTCCCTTAATCCCTTTCCTTAAGCCCCACCCCTTCCTGTAAGCCCCTTCCCCTTAAGCCCCGCCCCCTCCCTTTAGCCCCGCCCCCTTCCCCTTAAGCCCCACCCCCTCCCCTTAACCCCTTCCCTTTAACCTCTCCCCTTCCCTTAACCCCTTCCCCTTTAGCCCTGCCCCTTCCCTTAAGCCCCGCCTCCCCTTAAGCCCCGCCCCCTCCCTTAAGCCCCGCCCCCTCCAATTTAAGCCCCGCCCACCGAGGTGCTGGCCAGCTGCCCCCCGTCGGGGTGCCAGCAGACGTCCCGCACGCAGCCCCCGTGATTGGCCAGCCGCCGCACGGCCCGGCCAGTCAGCACGTCGTACACTGAGGGGTGGGAGGGGGCGTGGTCAGCGAGGCCACGCCCCCTCCGTTAAGCCACGCCCCCTTCGTTAAACCACGCCCCTTTCGATTCTCCCCCCTCCCAGCCCATTCATTTGGAGCTAAGCCCCGCCCCCGGCCTTTAAGCCCCGCCCCCAGCCTTTAGACCACGCCCCCAGGCTCTAACCACGCCCTCGGATTTGGCCACGCCCACTCCGTTAAGCCACGCCCCTTTCGTTAAACCTCGCCCCTTTCAATTTGCCCCTACACATTCAATTGGAGCTAAGCCCCGCCCCATCCGTTAAGCCACGCCCCTTCCTATAAGCCACGCCCCTCCTACAGGCCACTCCCCCTCCTTTAAGCCACGCCCCTCCCTTAAACCACGCCCCTTTCGATTTGCCCCCTCCCAGCCCATTCATTTGAAGCTAAGCCCTGCCCCCAACCTTTAGGCCACGCCCCCAGCCTCTAGCCACGCCCCCTTTAGACCACGCCCCCTCGAGCCACACCCCTGAAGCTCCACCCCCTTGAGTCCACGCCCCCTGAAGCCCCACCCCCTTTAAGCCACGCCCCCTGTGGCTCCGCCCCCTCCAGACCACACCGCCTTTTAGACCACGCCCCTTTTGGGCCACGCTACCTGGGGCTCCACCCCCTGAAGCCCCACCCCCTTACGCCCCACCCCCCTCCAGACCACGCCCCCCCCCCCCTTTCAGGCCCCGCCCCCTCCTCACCCAGCACCGCCCCCGAGGCGCAGCCGGTGCCCAGGTAGAGCCCGCCCCCTGGGCCGGGGGGCGGGGCCAGGCGGCAGCGAATCAGCGTGTGCAGCACCGCGTGGCCCCGGTACGTCAGCAGGGAGCTGTCCCCCGGCAGCGGCGCCGTCGCCATGGCTACCGGGAAAAGGGGGAGGGGCTAAGGGAAAGGGGGCGGGGCCTGGGGGGGGGCCCACAGACCCCATAGGGACCCATAGGGAGCCATAGGACCCATAGACCCCATAGGGACCTATAGGGACCCCATAGGACCCATAGGACCCATAGGGGCCTATAGACCCTATAGGGATCCATAGAGACCCCATAGACCCCATAGGGACCTATAGGGCCCCATAGACCCCATAGAGACCCCATAGGGACCTATAGGGCCCCATAGAGCCCTATAGGGCCCCATAGCACCCTATAGACCCCATAGACCCCCTAGACCCTATAGAGACCCCATAGGACCCATAGGGACCTATAGGGACCCATAGGGACCTATAGGACCCATAGACCCCATAGGGACCTATAGAGACCCATAGGGACCCATAGACCCCATAGACTCCATAGACCCCATAGAGACCCCATAGGACCCATAGAGACCCATAGGGACCCATAATGACCCCATAGAGCCCCCCACGCACCCCATAACCACCTCCAACCACCCCAAACCACCCCATAACCACCCCAAAACCACCCCATAGTGACCCATAACCACCCCATAACCCCCCCTGACCCCATAACCACCCCATAACCACCCCAAAACCACCCCATAACCCCCCGGCCCCACATCTCACCCCGGCGCGGGGCGCGTTGCCAGCCCATAGTGACCCATAACCACCCCAAACCACCCCATAACCACCTCCAACCACCCCATAGGGACCTCCAACCACCCCAAAACCACCCCATAACCACCCCAAACCCCCCATAATGACCCCCAACCACCCCATAGGGACCCATAACCACCCCAAACCACCCCTAAACCACCCCATAACCACCCCAAACCCCCCCATAATGACCCATAACCACCCCATAATGACCCATAACCACCCCATAGTGACCCATAACCACCCCATAACCACCCCAAACCACCCCATAATGACCCATAACCACCCCATAATGACCCCCAACCACCCCATAACCCCCCCTGACCCCATAACCACCCCATAACCCCCCGGCCCCACATCTCACCCCGGCGCGGGGCGCGTTGCCAGCGGTAATCCCAACTCTGCCGGGCCACGGCGCGCCGGGCGGCCGCCAAGCCCCCCGGCCCCGCCGGGCGCCGCAGGTCCCAGAGTTTGGCCGTCTGGTCCTTGGAGTTGGTCACCAGGTAGCGCCCGTCACCCTATAGGAGGGGACGGGGCGGTGACGTCACGGGGGAGGTCATCGGGGGCGAGGGACGGCAAGTTTGGGGTCAACGGGGCGAAAAACGGCAAGATTGGGGTCAACGGGGTGAGGAATGGCAAGTTTGGGGTCAATGGGGCGAGGAATGTCATATTTGGGGTCAATGGGGTGAAAAATATCAAGATTGGGGTCAATGGGGTGAAAAATATCAAGATTGGGGTCAACAGGGTGAAGAACGTCAAGATTGGGGTCAATGGGGTGAAGAACGTCAAGATTGGGGTCATCATGGTTGAGAAACGTCAAGGTAGGGGTCAACGGGGTGAAGAACGTCATATTTGGGGTCAATGGGGTGAAAAATGTCAAGATTGGGGTCAATGGGGTGAAAAATATCAAGATTGGGGTCAATGGGGTGAAGAACATCAAGATTGGGGTCATCAAGGGTGGTAGAACCATGAGGAACGGCAAGTTTGGGGTCAACGGGGTGAGGAACGGCATTTTTGGGGTCAACGGGGTGAAAAATATCAAGATTGGGGTCAATGGGGTGAAAAATGTCAAGATTGGGGTCAATGGGGTGAAGAACGTCAAGATTGGGGTCGTCATGGTTGAGGAACGTCATATTTGGGGTCAATGGGGTGAGGAATGTCAAGGTTGGGGTCATTGGGGTGAAAAATGTCAAGATTGGGGTCAACGGGGTGAGGAACGGCAAGTTTGGGGTCAACGGGGCGGAAAAATGTCAAGATTGGGGTCAATGGGGTGAAGAACGTCAAGATTGGGGTCATCATGGTTGAGGAACGTCAATGTAGGGGTCAATGGGGTGAAGAACGTCATATTTGGGGTCAACGGGGTGAAAAATATCAAGATTGGGGTCAACAGGGTGAAAAATATCAAGATTGGGGTCAACCGGGGTGAAGAACATCAAGATTGGGGTCATCAAGGGTGGTAGAACCATGAGGAACGGCAAGTTTGGGGTCAACGGGGTGAGGAACGGCATTTTTGGGGTCAACGGGGTGAAAAATATCAAGATTGGGGTCAATGGGGTGAAAAATGTCAAGATTGGGGTCAATGGGGTGAAGAACGTCAAGATTGGGGTCATCATGGTTGAGAAACGTCAAGGTAGGGGTCAATGGGGTGAAGAACGTCATATTTGGGGTCAATGGGGTGAAAAATGTCAAGATTGGGGTCAATGGGGTGAAAAATATCAAGATTGGGGTCAATGGGGTGAAAAACGTCAAGATTGGGGTCATCGCGGTCAATAGAACCATGAGGAACGTCACATTTGGGGTCAATGGGGTGAAGAACGTCAAAATTGGGGTCAACGGGGTGAGGAATGTCAAAATTGGGGTCAATGGGGTGAAGAACATCAAGATTGGGGTCAACGGGGTGAAAAATATCAAGATTGGGGTCAATGGGGTGAAAAACGTCAAGATTGGGGTCAATGGAGTGAAAAACATCATATTTGAGGTCAATGGGGTGAAAAACGTCAAGATTGGGGTCGTCATGGTCAATAGAACCCCATATCCCCTCCCAGTCCCTCCCAGTCCCTCCCAGTCCCTCCCAACCCCTCCCAATCCCCTCCCAGTCCCTCCCAGTCCCTCCCAGTCCCCCCATAACCCCTCCCAGTCCCCCCATATCCCCTCCCAGCCCCTCCCAGTATATCCCAGTCTCCCCATATCCCCTCCCAACCCCCCCCAATCCCCTCCCAGTCCCTCCCAGTATCCCCCAATCCCTTCCCAGTCCCTCCCAGTCCCCTCCCAGTATATCCCAGTATCCCCCAATCCCCTCCCAGTCCCTCCCAATCCCCTCCCAGTATATCCCAGTCTCCCCATACCCCCTCCCAGTCCCTCCCAATCCCCTCCCAACCCCCTCCCAGTCCCTCCCAGTATCCCCCAATCCCCTCCCAGTCCCATTCAGCTCCCCCATATCCCCTCCCAACCCCTCCCAATCCCCTCCCAGCCCCTCCCAGTCCCTCCCAGTCCCTCCCAGTCACCCACCCGGGGGTGCAGGAAGGTGACCCCGTCGCGGTGCCCCGCCAGGACCCCCACTGGTTCGGGGCGCTCCTGGCGCAGGCAGCGGCGGTCCCAGGCCCGGCAGACGGCGTCGTCGCCCCCCGACAGCAGGAGGTGGCCCCCGGCGTCCCCCAGCGCCACCGCGTTCACGTCGTCCTCGTGGGCGGGGACCTGTTTGGGGGCACTTTAGGAGTTTTTGACGATTTTTGGCAGGTTTAGGCGATTTTTGGCTTTTTTTGGCGTTTTTTTGGCATTTTTTGGCGTTTTTTTGGCATTTTTTGGCGTTTTTTTGGGGCATTTTTTGGCGTTTTTTTGGCGTCTTTGGGGGTTGCTTGTGGGTTTTTTGGCATCTATGTTTTTTTTTTAGCGTTTTTTGGCGTTTTTAGGCGTTTTTTGTTTTTTTTTTTTGGTGGTTTTTGGCGGTATTTTTAGCGTTTTCTGGCGTTTTGTTTTTTTTTTGGTGTTTTTTTTTCTGGTATTTTTTGGCGTTTTATGGCGTTTTTCTAGCGATTTTTGGCATTTTTTTGGCGGTTTTTTGGCGGGTTTTGGCGTTTTTTTTAGCGTTTTCTGGCATTTTGGTTTTTTTTGGTGTTTTTTCTGGTATTTTTTGGCTTTTTTTGGCACTTTTTTTAGCGTTTTTTGGCGTTATTTTGGCGGTTTTTTGGCGTTTTTTTGGCGTTTTTTTGGCGGTTTTTGGCGTTTTTTGGCGTTTTTTTGGCGTTTTTTGGCTTTTTTTTTTTCATTTTTTGGCGTTTTTTGGCGTTTTTAAGCGTTTTTTTTTGGCTTTTTTTTAGCGTTTTTTGGCGTTTTTTTGGTGTTTTTTTGGCGTTTTTTGGCGTTTTTTGTTGGTTTTTTTTTGGCGTTTTGGGGGTTTTGGGGTTATTTGTTTTTTGTTTTTTGTTTTTTTTTTCCATTATTTTGTGTTTTTGGGGGGGTTGGGGGCTTTTGGGGGTCACGGGGGGGACATTTGGGGTATGCGGGGACCCACTGGGATGTTCTGGCACCCATAATGGCCACCAGTAGCCAACTGGGAGCTGTGGTGGCCACCGGGACCCCATAACCCTCTATGGGGTCACCGTGACCCTATAACAATCTATGGGGCCACCACGTGATCTATGGGGCCACCACCACCCAACCACAATCTATGGGGCCACCATGACCCCAAAATGATCTATGGGGCCACCCCGACCCCATAACCATCTATGGGGCCACCGGGCGATCTATGGGGCCACTGGGCGATCTATGGGGCCACCCCGCCCCACAACCCCGCCCCCCGGCCGTGGGGCTGACCCGTAGGACGCGGCGCTGGACCTCGCGGTCGTAGACGTAGACGCAGCCGTCGTTGGCGCCCCCCAGGACCTCGCGCCCGTCCGGCCCCACCGCCAGCGAGAAGACGGCGAAGCGGCGCTCCTCCGGCCTGTGGGGCGGCCCCATAAGTCCTCCAGGACGCCCCATAAGTCCTCCAGGTCCTCCAGGCCACCCCATGGACCTCCAGACCGCCCCATAAGTCCTCCAGGCCGCCCCATAAGTCCTCCAGACCACCCCACGGACCTCCAGGCCACCCCACAAGTCCTCCAGGCCGCCCCATGGACCTCCAGACCACCCCATGGACCTCCAGACCGCCCCATAAGTCCTCCAGGCCACCCCATAAGTCCTCCAGGCCGCCCCATGGACCTCCAGACCACCCCATGGACCTCCAGACCGCCCCATAAGTCCTCCAGGCCACCCCATAAGTCCTCCAGGCCGCCCCATGGACCTCCAGGGACCTCCAGGGACCTCCTTGGGCCTCCAACCCGCCCCATTGACCTCCAACTTGACCTATTGACCTCTACCTTGACCCCTTGACCTCCAACTTGACCCCTTGACCTCCAACTTGACCCCTTGACCTCTACCTTGACCTTTTGACCTCTACCTTGACCCATGGACCTCCAGGGGCCTCCACCCCGCCCCTGGGCCCACCTGAGGTCGAGCGCCGTGTGGTTGTCTCCGTCCCCGTAGATGTCGTAGACGTGGACTGGGGAAAGGGAGGGGCCAGAAGTGGGCGGGGCACGTTTAGCCACGCCCCCTTTATCATTTATCCCCACCTCCTCCTGCCCGTAAGCCACGCCCCCAAGCCACGCCTCCACGTTGCCCAAGCACAAGGTCAACGGCGTTGGGTCTACCATTGGTCTACCACCAAGCTCCACCCCCTTTCCCAAGCCCCCCCCCTTTCCCCAAGCCACGCCCACTTCCCTAAGCCCCTCCCACTCCCCCAAGCCCCTCCCCTTCCATCAAGCCCCGCCCCCTTTCCATAAGCCCCTCCCCCTAGCCTTGACCCAACGCAAGACGGTCAACGGCGTTGGGTCTTGAGCTCTACCACCAAGCTCCACCCCCTTCCCCAAGCCCCGCCCCTTTTCCCCAAGCCCCGCCCACTCCCCCCAAGCCCCGCCCCTCGCTCACTGTAGTCGGACCAGCTGGAGTAGAGGCACTGGGAGGCGTCGGGGCTGAAGGCCACGTCCAAGATGCTCCAACCAACGTCGCGGCCCCGCGTCGACCGCAGCAGCCGCAGGGCCTGGCCCCGGCACGTGTACACCCGCAGGGTCTGGTCTGTGGCACTGGTGGTCACGGCAAACCCCCCAAAATCCCCAAATCCCTCCCCAAAATCCCCAAATCCCCCCAAATTCCCCAAAATCCCCCAAAATGCTGCTTTTTCCCCAGCGAAATGCTGCTTTGTGCGCCTGAAATAGGCATTTTCCCGCCCAAAATACGCCAAAATGCACTTTTCTGACTCCAAGTTGAGCTTTTCCCACCAGAAATGGAGTTTTTCTCACTCAAAATACCCCAAAAAGCACTTTCTCCTGTCAAAATACCGCTTTGCACGCCCAAAATAGAGGTTTTTCCCACCCAAAATAGGTCAAAATGCGCTTTTCTGACTCCAAATTGAGCTTTTCCCACCCGAAATAGAGGTTTTCTTCCTCAAACTGGCTCAAAAGGCAATTTTCCCAATCAAAATTAAGCTTTGCCTGCCCAAAATGCTGTTCTACTCACCCAAAATACACCCTTGGCACTTTTCCCACCTAAAATAGAGCTCTTTTCACCCAAATTACCACTTTGGGAGCCCAAAATACGGATTTTCCTGCTCAAAATAGCTCAAAAGGCAATTTTCCCACCCAAAATAGAGTTTTTCTCAGCGAAAATACGGCTTCTCTTATTCAAAATAGCTCAAAAAGCCATTTTCCCACTGAAAATTGCACTTTGCGTATCAAAATTGAGCTTTTCTCACCCAAAACACCCCAAAAGCCTCCCTTTTCAATCAAAAAAAGTGCTTTCTCTTTCTCAAATAGCCCAAAATGGGCTTTTTCCAACCAAAATATTGTTTGGTTGTCCATAATCCTGCTCTTCCCACCCAAAATTGCTAAAAACCAACTTTTTTCTCTAAAAATACCACTTTTTGCTGCCTGATATACCCCAAAATTCATTTTTTCTGCCAAATAGCCCAGTTTTCCTGCTAAATCTACCAATTTTCCTGCCCCAAAATACCCCTTTTCTTCCCCTTTTCCATCCAAAACACCACTTTTCCCCCTAAGAAGACCCAAAACCCTTCTTTTTCACCCCAAAACCATTTCCTACCCCAAACCCATCATTTCCCCCCAAAAAACAACAAAAAACCTCACTTTTCTCCCCCCAAACCCTGCGTTTTTCTCCCCAAAGCCCCTCCCTACACCCCTGCGCCCTGTTTTTTCCCCAAAACCCCCTTTTTCGCCCCAAAACCTTGGCAGGTGGACACGAAGAGCTTGCCGTCGTCGGAGAAGATGCCGCAGAACGCCTTCTGCGGGTAGGACTCCACCGCCACCACGTGATTGGGCAGGAAGCTGGGGGGCGGGGCCAGCGTGGGGGCGGGGCCTCAGAAAGCCCCGCCCAGCGGCACCGCCTCCAGGCCTCCAGGGAGTCAACCCAATGTCTCTATGGTCAATGACTCTATGGTCAACCCAACATCTCTATGGTCAACATCTCTATGGTCAACCCAACGTCTCTACGGTCCTCCCAACATCTCTATAGTCAACATCTCTATGGTCAACATCTCTATGGTCAACCCCACGTCTCTATGGTCAACCCAACGTCTTTATGGTCATCCCAACGTCTCTATGGTCAACTCAACGACTCTATGGTCAACAACTCTATGGTGAACATCTCTATGGTCAACTCTACGTCTTTATGGTCATGCCAACATCTCTATGGTCATCCCAACGTCTCTATGGTCATCGTCTCTATGGTGAACCCAACATCTCTATGGTCAAGGTCTCTATGGTCAACCCAATGTCTCTATGGTCCTCTCAATGTCTCTATGGTCAACGTCTCTATGATCAACGTCTCTATGGTCAACCCAACGTCTTTATGGTCGTCCCAACATCTCTATGGTCATCCCAATGTCTTTATGGTCCTCCCAACATCTCTATGGTCAACAACTCTATGGTCAACGTCTCTATGGTCAACCCAACATCTCTATGGTCAACCCAATGACTTTATAGTCAACCCAATGTCTCTATGGTCATCGTCTCTATGGTCAACATCTTTATGGTCAACCCAACGTCTCTATGGTCAACCCAACATCTCTATGGTAAACCCAACATCTTTATGGTCCTTCTAACATCTCTATGGTCATGCCAACATCTCCATGGTCAACATCTCTATGGTCAATGTCTCTATGGTCATGCCAACGTCTCTATGGTCAACCCAATGTCTCTATGATCATCCCATCTCTATGGTCAAGGTCTCTATGGTCAACCCAACATCCCTATGACCTCCCAAGCCCTCCCACGCCCCCATACATGACCCCTCCCCCCCCACATGACTCCTCCCCCCCCGACATGACCCCTCCCCCTCCCACGTGACCCCTCCCCCCCCACGTGACCCCTCCCACATGCCCCTCCCCCACTCACTGCTCCCCCAGCCGCGCCTTCTCCCCCGCCGAGAAGCTCCCGGCCCGGCACCGGCCCCACTCGCGCTGCAGGGACCCAAAATCGCAGGGTTTCAGCCCAAAAAAACCCCTTTCTCCCCCCAGACCCCTTAAACTCCATTTTTTCACCCAAAATGCCCCCAAATCCCCATTTTTCCCCCAAAAAACCCCCTTTCTCACCCCAAACCCCCTTAAACTCCATTTTTTCACCCAAAATGCCCCAAATCCCTATTTTTCCCCCCAAACCCCATTTTTCCCCCCCAAAAAAAACCCAAAACTCCATTTTTTCACCCGAAATGCCCCAAAATCCCCGTTTTTCCCCCAAAACCCCCTTTCTCCCCCCAAACCCCTAAAACTCCATTTTTTCGCCCCAAATGCCCCAAAATCGCCCTTTTTCGCCCCAAAACCCCTCACCTGCCGGATCAGCCGGGGGACGTTCCTCTCGCAGCCCCGCCCCCCGGCCAGCTCAAGCTCCGCCCTCAGCTCATGCTCCTCCAATGCTGATTGGATGAGAAAAAGGGCTCAGGGGGCGTGGCCACCTCCAGGCCACGCCCCCCTTCTCGAAGCCACGCCCCCTGGGTTACCCGGGGGGGCGGGGGCAGTGGTGGTGACGTCATCGCCGGTGACATCATCGCTGTCGTCATCGTCCGAGGGGTCCTGGGGGGGGGCCCTGGCCCCTAAAAGGAAGGGGGGAGGGGTCCCAAGATGCTTTGCGGCCCCAAAAAGCGCCAGATTTGCCCCAAAATCCCCACAGAGCCCAAAATCCCTTAAATTGACCCCAAATCACCCGAAATTAGCCCAAATCCCACCAAAGGACCCCTAAATGCCCCCCCACCCCCCCCAACACCCCTGCATAGCCCCCCCATATCCCCCATAAAGACCCCAAAACCCCCCAAATTCACCCCAAACCCCCCATAAGCCCCCCAAAAGACCCCAAAACCCCTCAAATTCACCCCAAACCCCCCCATATCCCCCCAACCCCCCCCATAGCCCCCCATAGCCCCCCCAATTTCCCCCATAACCCCCCCATCTCCCCCCATAACCCCCCCAAATCCCCCATAAAGTTCCCAAAACCCCCCAATTTCACCCCAAAACCCCCATAACCCCCGTAACCCCCCCATAACCCCCCCCATTTCCCCCATAACCCCCCCATCTCCCCCCATCTCCCCCCATCTCCCCCCTAAAGCCCCCAAACCCCCCAAATTCACCCCAAACCCCCCCATAACCCCCCCAAACCCCCCCAAAAGACCCCAAAACCCCCCAAATTCACCCCAACCCCCCCCCTTTTCCCACCTCCTCAGCAGCGCCTCCAGCACCTGGGCCAGGTCCACGTCGCCCCCCCCCCCCCCTCCCCCCCCTCCCCTCCCCCTCCCCCCCCCTTCCTCTTCCTCCTCCTCTTCCTCCTCTTCCTCCTCCTCATGGGGGGGGCGGTTTCGCCCCTCCCCCCCCGCGCTGCTGCTGCTCCGCGACCCCATCTGCGGGGGGGGGGAAAGGGGGGACCCCCACGGTTGCCATGGCAACGGGAGCCTTCCCCTCCCCCCCCCGGTTTTCCTGGAAAACGCCCCAAAATCCGCCCCCCCCCCCCCCTTCCCCTTCCAATTGTGCGCGGCCCCTTTAAGAGCAGCCTCCCCCCGTCGCCATGGCAACCGCGCTCCCCCCGCCCCTACCCGGTAACCATAGCAACCGCGCTCCCCCCCTCCCCTATTGGGTAACCATGGCAACCCCCGCGCCGCGGCAGCCAATAGGAAGCCGCGCAGCGCCCCCCCCCCCGCCTAAAGGCCCCACGTGGGGCTGGGGGCTGCGGCACCGCCCCCCCCTCGCCACGCAGCCAATCAGGAAGCGCGCGGTGGAGCCGCTGGGCCAATCAGGAGGCGCCCCCGCCCCCTCCCCTCACCTCGGTCTCCGCGGGTTGTTTACGCCGCGAGGGCGGAAGTGGGCGTGGCTTAAAGGGGAAAAAAGGGGCGGGGACGGAGAGGAGCGCGCTGATTGGGCGCCGCGCGGGTGGTGCCGATTGGCTGAGGGGAGCCGCGCGCTGATTGGCTGCAGGGGGTCACGTGGTGGGCGGGGCCCCGCCCGCGCCCTTGGGAGGACGCGGAAGGGCACAGAGCAGCGGTGACGTCACATCCGGGGTACTTCCGGGTTGGTTTTATTGGTCCGTTGCGCCCCCGGGGGCGGGGCTTGCGGCATGGGAACAGCCAATGGGGGAGCAGGGAGCGAGGTCAGCCCGAGGGCAGCCAATCAGGGGCGGGAGGAGGCGGGGCGCGCGGCAGCCAATGGGAAGCGAGCTTGGATCCAGGAAGTGGCTGCTGATTGGCTGGGGGAGGGGGTGGGGCGTTGGGGGGCGGGGATTGGCTGAGGGGGTCACGTGGGCGGGGCAACGGGGGGCTGCGGTTGGCCAATGAGCTCAGGGGAGCGGCCAATGGGAGCCTGGGGCTGGGTTTTTGGGCCAATGGGGGGGGGGAGGAGGCACACAGGAAATGACGTCAGCCAAGATGGCCGCCAGGGGGCGTCCCACAGCCAATAGGGAGGCAGGCAGCCAATCAGGAGGGAGGGTGGAGCCGTCAGCCAATCAGGAGGCAGGTGGAGAAGCCAGGACTTCGGGCAGCCAATGGCGATGCAGAGCGAGGGTCACGTGACAACAAGATGGCCGCCGTGATGGGAAGGTGGCGACCAAGATGGCCGCCGGGTCGCCCAACCCCTCCCCCACTATGGGTGGCCACCACCTTGGGGCCACCGAGAAGCCAAGATGGCCGCCAGGCACCCAAGATGGCCGCCAGCCAAGATGGCCACCAGCCAAGATGGCCGCCAGGCACCCAAGATGGCCGCCAGGCACTTCCTGGTAGCCAACACCCTGAAGATGGTGGCCACTCAAGCTGGTGGCCACCAATGGGTGGAGGTCTACCAGTTAAGATGGCCGCCAACCAAGATGGCCGACTGCCAAGATGGCCACCAGGCATCCAAGATGGCCGCCAAGCACCCCGGCGGCCATTTTCCTGGTAGCCAACCCCCCAAAGATGGTAGCCACCACCCCCAGGGCCACCATCTTGCGCCGTTCAGCCAACCACGTTGACCTCAACCATCTTGTGTTGCCCAACGAAGAGCCCGCCCACCATTTTATGACTTTCTACCCCCCAAAATGGCCGCCGAACACCCCGGTGGCCATTTTTTTGGTAGCCAACCCCCCAAAAACGGTAGCCACCACCCCGTGACCACCATTTCACGATGGCCACCATCTTGTGTTGCCCAACAAAGACCACACCCACCACTTGACGAAGGTCAACCAAGCCTCCAACCGCCACTTTATGCCTCCAAGATGGCCGCCAACCCCTTCGACCGCCATTTTTTGGTAGCCAACCCCCCGAATCCGGTAGCCAACCGCCTCCTACATCTTCTTCAGCCTCCCCTCCAGCGCCTCCAGCTCGGCCATGACCTCGCGAGGCAGATCCTCGCCGAAATTCTCCTCGTAGTAGGCGCGCAGCTCGCGGGCCTCCTTCTCCCAGAATTCCTTGCGCACCTGGAAGAGGTCCCCGTGGGCCACCCCGGGGAGCCCCCGCAGGTCCAGGGCCCCCTCGCGGGGCACCCACCCCACGGGGGTGGCTTGGGCGCTGTCTTCTCCTTCCACCCGGCCGAAAATCCACGCCAAGACGCGGGCGTTGTGGCCGAAACCCGGCCACAGGAAGTGACGCGGGTGGGCGGGGTCTCGCAGGAACCAATTGACGTGGAAGAGGCGGGGCAGGCGGGCCCCCGCCCGCTCGCCCATGGCCAACCAGTGGGCCAGGTAGTGGCCGGCGTTGTAGCCGAAGAAGGGGCGCATGGCGAAGGGGTCGTGGAGGATGCGGCCGCCTGCGATTGGTTAAAAAAGAGGGGGGGGACAGGGGATTGGTTGAGAAGTCGATGATGTCATCAAACATCATTATGGGGTCTCGGGGGGGTGTTTTATCATTTTGGGGCATTTTGGGGTCTTTAAGTCGAAAGACGGCGTCGTAGGGTTGGTGGATATCGTTATTAGGTGGTAGACAGCCAATAAAGGGTTAAAAAATGAAGCTACGGGATTGGTCGGCTTGGTGATGACGTCATCAAACATCATTATGGGGTCTCGGGGGGGTGTTTTATGATTTTGGGTGGTTTTGGGGTCTTTAAGTCGAAAGGTGGAGTAATAAAATTGGTGGACACCCATGTAGGGTGGTAGAAGGTCATTAAAGGGTTAAAAAATGGAGCTACGGGATTGGTTGAGAGCGTGATGATGTCATCAGACGTCGTTATGGAGTCTCGGGGGGGTGTTTTATCATTTTGGGGCATTTTGGGGTCTTTAAGTCAAAAGACGGCGTCGTAGGGTTGGTGGATATCGTTATTAGGTGGTAGAACATCGTTTTGGGGTAAAAAGAGGTCATTACGGGATTGGTTGAGAGGGTGATGACGTCATCAGACGTCGTTATGGAGTCTAGGGACATCATTGCACAATTTTGGGTGGTTTGGGGGTTTTTAAGTCAAAAGACGGCGTCGTAGGGTTGGTGGACACCCATGTAGGGTGCTAGAACATCGTTATAGGGTTAAAAGATGGAGCTACGGGATTGGCCGAGAGGGCGATGACGTCATCAAACGTCATTATGGAGTCTAGGGGGGCCGTTTTACCATTTCGGGTGGTTTTGGGGCATTTTGGGCGAAAACCTGGAGCTGTGGGGCAGGTGGCCACCCATGGGGGGCGGCGCAGCCCCGTTCCGGCGTCGACGCCGTTGGCGCCGCCAACGCGACGGGAGGAGCTCGGGGAGCCAATGAGGGGCCGGGAAGAGCTCGGGGGACCAATGAGGAGCCTGGAGGAGCCTGGGGAGGACCAATCAGAAGGCTCGGAGGACCTACCCTTGTGCTCGGCGGCGGCGGTGGCCTCGCTCCTCATGGCGCTCCCCACGAAGACCCCGTGGCGCCAGTTGAAGGCCTCGAAGACCAGCGGCACCCCTGGGGGGCGGCGATGACGCAACGATGACGTCATCAGGGCTCCACCAACGGGGTGAGCCCGAGGGGGCGGGGCTTACCTTCCGGTCTCCGCCCCCCGAAGATGATGGCGTCGATGGGGACGCCCTCGGGGTCCTCCCAGGCCGGGTCCATGATGGGACACTGGTGGGCCGGCGCGCAGAAGCGCGAGTTGGGGTGGGCGCAGGGTTGGGGGTCGCCTAAATTTTGGGGCAAAAAACGCCGTAAACGGGAGCGAAAAGGAGAAACGATGCAAAATGAGTGGGCGGGGCTTACCCGGCGACCACGGTTGGCCCAACCAGGAGGTGAGGGTGACGCCCGAGGGCGGGGATTGGTCGAGGCCCTCCCAGTAGACGCCGCCGTCGCTGGTGTGGCCGACGTTGGTGAAGATGGTGTTGCGCGCGATGGTGGCCATGGCGTTGGGGTTGGTCTTGGCCGACGTCCCCGGGGCCACCCCGAAGAAGCCGCGTTCGGGGTTGATGGCCCGCAGGCGACCTGCGGGGGGTTGGGGGGGGACATGGTAGGAGAAAAATGAGGAAAAAAACAACAAAATTAAAAAAAAAATAAGGAGAGAAGTGAAAAATGGGGTGTTTGGGAAGAGGACGGCCAAGAAGAAGCAAAAAAATGCGGTATTCGGGAAGGAGATGAGCCAAAAAGCCAAAAATTCATGGTCATGGTCAAGAGGATGACCAAGAAGACCCAAAAAAACATGGTCATTATGAAGGAGATGACCCAAAAAAAAACAAAAATCCATGGTTGTCGTGAAGAGGACGACCAAGAAGACCCAAAAAAACATGATATTTGGGAAGGAGATGACCCAAAAAGCCAAAAATTCATGGTTGTTGTGAAGAGGACGACCAAGAAAACCCAAAAAACTAGATATTCATGAAGAGGACGGCCAAAAAGCAGCAAAAAAAAAGGGATATTCGTGATGGAGATGACCCAAAAACCCAAAAATTCATGGTTGTTGTGAAGAGGACGACCAAGAAGACCCAAAAAAACATGGTCATTATGAAGGAGATGACCCAAAAACCCAAAAAGCCATGGTCTTCATGAAGAAGATGACCAAGAAGACCCCAAAACCCAACCATCCACGGTCATCATGAAGAGGACATCCAAGAAGAACCAAAATATGGAGATCCACCAACGTCAAGACATCAAAGATGGAACTTTTGGGGTTTTTGAGGTCCAAAAACCCAAATATCTGTATTTTTCATGAAGAAGATGACCAAGAAGACCCCAAAACCCATGGTCTTCATGAAGAGGACGTCCAAGAAGACCCAATAAAACATGGTTTTTATGAAGAGGACGACCAAGAAGAACGAAAATACGGAGATCCGCCAACTTTAGGACATCAAAAATGGAACTTTTGGGTTTTTTGAGTTCCGACGACCCCAATTTTTGAATATTTTTGAAAAAAAAAAAAAAAACACCCAAAAGACCCCAAAACCCATGGTCATCAAGAAGAGGACGACCAAGAAGACGCAACCACTCATGGTCTTCATGAAGAGGACGTCCAAGAAGAACGAAAATACGGAGATCCACCAACTTTAGGACATCAAAAATGGAACTTTTGGGGTTTTTGAGGTCCGAAAACCCAAATTTTTGTGTTCTTGATGAAAAAAAACACCCAAAAGACCCCAAAACCCATGGTCATCAAGAAGAGGACGACCAAGAAGACCCAACCACTCATGGTCTTCATGAAGAGGACGTCCAAGAAGAACGAAAATACGGAGATCCACCAACTTTAGGACATCAAAAATGGAACTTTTGGGGTTTTTGAGGTCCGAAAACCCAAATTTTTGTGTTCTTGATGAAAAAAAACACCCAAAAGACCCCAAAACCCATGGTCATCAAGAAGAGGACGACCAAGAAGACCCAACCACTCATGGTCTTCATGAAGAGGACGTCCAAGAAGAACGAAAATACGGAGATCCACCAACTTTAGGACATCAAAAATGGAACTTTTGGGGTTTTTGAGGTCCGAAAACCCAAATTTTTGTGTTCTTGATGAAAAAAAACACCCAAAAGACCCCAAAACCCATGGTCATCAAGAAGAGGACGACCAAGAAGACCCAACCACTCATGGTCTTCATGAAGAGGACGTCCAAGAAGAACGAAAATACGGAGATCCACCAACATCTCAACACCAAAGCTGGAACTTTTGGGGTTTTTGAGGTCCAAAAACCCAAATACCTATATTTTTCATGAAGAAGATGACCAAGAAGACCCCAAAAGCCATGATCTTCATGAAGAAGACCACCAATAAGACCCCAAAAACCCAACAACTCATGGTCATCGTGAAGAGGACGTCCAAGAAGAACGAAAATATAGAGATCCACCAACGTCAAGACATCAAAGATGGAACTTTTGGGTTTTTGAGGTCCAAAAACCCAAATATCTAGGTTTTTCATTAAGAAAACCACCCAAAAGACCCCAAAACCTATGGTCTTCATGAAGAGGACGTCCAAGAAGACCCAAAAAAACATGGTTTTTATGAAGAGGACGACCAAGAAGAACGAAAATACGGAGATCCGCCAACTTCAAGATGTCAGATATGGAACTTTTGGGGTTTTTGAGGTCCGACGACCCCAATTTTTGAATATTTTTGAAACAAAACCCACCCAAAGGACCCCAAAAGCCAGCCCAGTGCAGAAGCAGCCCCCACCTTGGGCGTCGAACTTCATCCAGGCGATGTCGTCGCCCACGCAGTGGACGCGCCAGCCGGGCAGGGCCGGGGTCATCATGGCCAGGTTGGTCTTGCCGCAGGCGCTGGGGAAGGCGGCGGCCATATAACGCTTCCGGCCGCTGGGGGACGTCACCCCCAAAATCTGTGGGGTCGGGGGGGGTGGGGAGGGTGGCCAAGACCGCGGGGGGCACCCCGAAGAACCCCAAAGGCGCCTGAAATGGCCCCAAAGGCAACCCCAGGAGCCAAACCCGCAAAAAACGGCACCAAAGGCACCCAAAACGGCCCCAAAGGCACCCAAAACGGCCCCAAAGCCAACCCCAGAAGCACAAAGGCACCAGAAATGGCCCCAAATCCACCCCCCAGAAGCCCAAAACCACACAAAATGGCCCCAAAGCCAACCCCAGAACCCCAAATCCACAAGAAATGGCCCCAAATCCACCCCCCAGAAGCCCAAAACCACCCAAAATGGCCCCAAAGCCAACCCCAGGAGCCAAATCCGCAAAAAACGGCCCCAAAGGCACCCAAAACGGCCCCAAAGCGAGAAGAAATGGCCCCAAATCCACCCCCCAGAAGCCCAAGGACACCCAAAATGGACCTAAAGCCACCCAAAACGGCCCCAAAGCCACCCCCAGAACCCCAAATCCACAAGAAATGGCCCCAAATCCACCCCCCAGAAGCCCAAAGCCACCCGAAACAGCCCCAAATCCACCCCCAGAAGCCCAAAGCCACCAGAAATGGCCCCAAACCACCTCAAAACCACCCCAAAATTGACCCAGATCCTCAAAAAAAACAAAATCCCATGATTTCACCCCAAAAAAGCCCTTAAACCTACCTGATGTTCTCCAAAACCCAAAGTCCACTCCCAACCACCGTAAAACCCAACGGAAACCCAACAAAACCCAACGCAACCCAACGCAACCCAACGAAGACCCCAAAACAACCCCAAAACCGACCCAGATCCTCAAAAAAACCCCAAATCGCATGATTTCACCCCAAAAAAACTCACCTGATCTTCTCCAAAACCCGAAATCCACTCCCAACCACCGTAAAACCCAACGGAAACCCAACGCAACCCAACGCAACCCAACGAAGACCCTAAAACACCTCAAAACCGCCCCGAAACCGCCCCAGATCCTCAAAAAGACCCAAAACCCCGTGATTTCACCCCAAAAAAAAAACTAAACTCACCTGATCTTCTCCAAAACCCGAAATCCACTCCCAACGACAATAAAACCCAACGCAACCCAACAAAACCCAACAGAAACCCAACGCAACCCAACGGAGACCCCAAAACACCCCAAAACCGCCCCAAAATCAACCTAGATCCTCAAAAAAACCCAAAACCGCGTGATTTTCCCCCAAAAACGCCCCCCACCAGCATGTGCTCGGCCAGCCAGCCCTCGTCGCGGGCCATGCGGGAGGCGATGCGCAGATAAAGAATGGGATGAGAAGAAAAAACCCCCAAAAAAGCATGAATCTACCCCAAAACCACCCCAAAACCGACCCAGATCCTCAAAAGAACCCAAAATCCCATGATTTCACCCCAAAAAATCCCTTAAACCTACCTGATGTTCTCCAAATCTCAAAGTCCACTTCCAAGCACCGTAAAACCCAACAGAAACCCAACGGAAACCCAACGCAACCCAACGGAAACCCAACACAACCCAACGAAGACCCCTAAAACACCCCAAAACCGCCCCAAAACCAACCCAGATCCTCAAAAAAAAAACAAAATCCCATGATTTCACCCCAAAAAAGCCCTTAAACCTACCTGATGTTCTCCAAAACCCGAAATCCACTCCCAACGACAATAAAACCCAACGCAACCCAACGCAACCCAACGCAACCCAACGAAACCCAACAAAGACCCCAAAACAACCCCAAATCGCATGATTTCACCCCAAAAAAACTCACCTGATCTTCTCCAAAACCCGAAATCCACTCCCAACCACCGTAAAACCCAACGGAAACCCAACGCAACCCAACGCAACCCAATGAAGACCCCCAAAACACCCCAAAACCGCCCCGAAACCGCCCCAGATCCTCAAAAAGACCCAAAACCCCGTGATTTCACCCCAAAAAAAAAACTAAACTCACCTGATCTTCTCCAAAACCCGAAATCCACTCCCAACCACCGTAAAACCCAACGGAAACCCCAAAAAAAACAACAGAAACCCAACGCAACCCAACAAAGACCCCCAAAACACCCCAAAACCGCCCCAAAATCAACCTAGATCCTCAAAAAAACCCAAAACCGCGTGATTTAACCCAAAAACGCCCCCCACCAGCATGTGCTCGGCCAGCCAGCCCTCGTCGCGGGCCATGCGGGAGGCGATGCGCAGGGCGAAGCACTTCTTGCCCAGCAGCGAGTTGCCCCCGTAGCCGCTGCCGAAGGACGCGATGCGGCGCTCGGCGGGGACGTGGGCCACCAGCGTGCGCTCCGGGTCGCAGGGCCACCCGTTGACAAGGGGCTCTGCCAAAAAAGAGAACAGTTTTGGGGTGAATTTAGGGGTTTTTGGGGCTTTTTGGGGTTTTTTGGCTTTTTTTTGCGCTTTTTTGCGAGTTTTTTGAGGGTTTTGGGGTGTTTTGGGGTGTTTTTGGGTGTTTTAGGGGGGTACGGGGCCACCAGCGTGCGCTCCGGGTCGCAGGGCCACCCGTTGACAAGGGGCTCTGCCAAAAAAGAGAACAGTTTTGGGGTGAATTTAGGGGTTTTTGGGGCTTTCTGTTTTTTTTTTGGCTTTTTTTTGCGCTTTTTTGTGAGTTTTTTGAGGGTTTTGGGAGGTTTTTGGGTGTTTTAGGGGGTTTTGGGGCCACCAAGGTCCTCACAGAGCCACCCATTAACCCAGGGTTCCATAAAAAAAAAAAAAAAAAATTTTGGGGCGAATTCAGGCGTTTTTGGGATTTTTGCTTTTTTTTTTTTTTTTTTTTTTTTGTGGCTTTTGCGTTTTTTTGGGGAGCTTTGGGGTGTTTTAGGGGGTTTTGGGGCCACCAAAGTCCTCATGGGTACACCTGTTGACCAGAGGTTCTGCCAAAAAAAAAAAGGGAGTCAAGTTTTGGGGTGAAAAGAGGGTTTTTAGGGGTTTTTGCTTTTTTTTGGCTCTTTTTTGCGTTTTTTTGTGATTTTTTTGCGGGTTTATTGGGGGTAGTGGGGGGTATTGGGGTGGTTTTAAGGGGGGTTTTTGGGCCACCAGCGTGCGCTCCGGGTCGCAGGGCCACCCGTTCACCAGGGGCTCTGCAAAAAAAGAGAACAGTTTTGGGGTGAATTTAGGGGTTTTTGGGGCTTTTTGCTTTTTTTTTGGCTTTTTTTTGCACTTTTTTGTGAGCTTTTTGAGGGTTTTGGGGGGTTTTGGGGTG
This sequence comes from Aythya fuligula, assembly GCF_009819795.1. Lineage (NCBI taxonomy): Eukaryota > Metazoa > Chordata > Aves > Anseriformes > Anatidae > Aythya > Aythya fuligula. Next base: position 99,015 of record NW_022473992.1, on the reverse strand, counting down.
TTTTAGGGGGGTATGGGGCCACCAGGGTGCGCTCCGGGTCGCAGGGCCACCCGTTGACAAGGGGCTCTGCCAAAAAAGAGAACAGTTTTGGGGTGAATTTAGGGGTTTTTGGGGCTTTCTGTTTTTTTTTGGCTTTTTTTTGCGCTTTTTTGCAAGATTTTTGTGAGTTTTGCGGGGTTTTGGGGTGTTTTAGGGGTGTACGGGGCCACCAGCGTGCGCTCCGGGTCACAGGGCCACCTGTTGACAAGGGGCTCTGCGAAAAAAAGAGAACATTTTTGGGGTTAATTCAGGTGATTTGTTTTTTTTTGCTTTTTTTTGGCTTTTTTTTGTGCTTTTTCATGATTTTTTTGAGGGTTTTGGGGGGTTTTGGGGTGTTTTAGGGGGGTATGGGGCCACCAGGGTGCACTCCGGGTCGCAGGGCCACCCGTTGACAAGGGGCTCTGCCAAAAAAGAGAAAAATTTTGGGGGAAAATTCAGCGATTTGGGGGGCTTTTGCTTTTGGGGTCATTTTGGGGTGTTTCTGGGCACTTTAGGAAGTTTCTGGGGCATTTTTGCGTGCTTTTGGGCGTTTCTTTGGCGTTTCTTGGGCGTTTCGGGGTGTTTTTGTGTGTTTTAGGGCGTTTCAGGGCGTTTTTACGCATTCTTGGGTGTTTCTTGGGGGTTTCTGCGTGTTTCGGGGCGTTTCTTCGGTGTTTTTGGGTGTTTCTGTGCGTTTCTTGGGTGTTCCTGAGCGTTTTAGGGCATTTCTTGGGCGTTCTTGCGTGTTTTGGGGCGTTTCTTGGGTGTTTTGCACGTTTCTTGGGTGTTTTTGCACGCTTTGGGGCATTTTTGCGCGTTTATGGGTGTTTTGGGGACGTTTTTGTGCGTTTATGGGCGTTTTGGGGGCATTTTTGAGAGTTTATGGGCGTTTCTTCGGCGTTTTTGAGAGTTTATGGGCATTTCTTGTGCGTTTTTGCGCATTTTGGGGCGTTTCTTGGGTGTTTTTGTGCGTTTTGGGGTGCTTCTTGGGTGTTTTCGCGTGTTTCTTGGGCGTTCTTGAGCGTTTCTTGGGCGTTCTTCCGTGTTTTGGGGCATTTCTTGGGTGTTTTTGCGTGTTTTTGGGCATTTTTAAGCATTTTTGTGCGTTTATGGGTGTTTTGTGGGCGTTTTTGCGCGTTTATGGGTGTTTTGGGGGCATTTATGGGTGTTTATGGGCTTATCTTGGGCATTTTTGCGTGTTTTTGGGTGATTCTTGGGCGTTTTTGTGCGTTTCTGGGCATTTTGGGGGCGTTTTTGTGTGTTTTTGGGTGTTTCTTGGGCGTTTTTGAGCGTTTCTTGGGCGTTTTTGAGCGTTTCTTGGGCGTTTTGGGGCATTTCTTGGGCGTTTTGGGGCATTTCTTGGGCGTTTCTTGGGCATTTCGGGGCGTTTCTTGGGCGTTTTTGAGCGTTTCTTGGGCGTTTTGGGGCGTTTTTGAGCGTTTCTTGGGCGTTTTGGGGCGTTTTTGAGCGTTTCTTGGGCGTTTCGGGGCGTTTTTGAGCGTTTCTTGGGCGTTTCGGGGCGTTTTTGAGCGTTCCTTGGGCGTTTCGGGGCATTTTTGGGGTGTTTTTGGGCTCACCTCGCAGCGGCAGGGGCCGTCCGACGGAGTGGAGGCAGCGGACGAAGTCGCCGGCGGCCAGCGAGGGGAAGATCTGGTGGCCCACGCGGGTCATGATGCGCATGGAGGCCACGACGTAGGGCGAGTCGGTGAGCTGCACGCCCGCCTTGGCATTTTGGGGTGGTTTGGGGGGATTTTGGGGCATTTTGGGGCATTTTAGTTTGGGTTTGGGTCGTTTGGGGTCATTTTGGGGTGTTTTTGGGCGTTTATGGGTGTTTCTTGGGCGTTTCTGGGCGTTTTGGGGCGTTTCTTGGGCGTTTTTGCATGTTTGGAGGCATTTCTTGGGTGTTTTTGCGTGTTTTTGGGCGTTTTTGAGCGGTTTAGTGCATTTATAGGTGTTCTGGGGACATTTTTGCGCGTTTATGGGCGTTTCTTGGGCGTTTTTGCGCGTTTCTTGGGCGTTTTTGCGCGTTTCTTGGGCGTTTCGGGGCGTTTTTGAGCATTTCTTGGGCGTTTTGGGGCGTTTTTGAGCGTTTCTTGGGCGTTTTGGGGCGTTTTTGAGCGTTCCTTGGGCGTTTCGGGGCATTTTTGGGGTGTTTTTGGGCTCACCTCGCAGCGGCAGGGGCCGTCCGACGGAGTGGAGGCAGCGGACGAAGTCGCCGGCGGCCAGCGAGGGGAAGATCTGGTGGCCCACGCGGGTCATGATGCGCATGGAGGCCACGACGTAGGGCGAGTCGGTGAGCTGCACGCCCGCCTTGGCATTTTGGGGTGGTTTGGGGGGATTTTGGGGCATTTTGGGGCATTTTAGTTTGGGTTTGGGTCGTTTGGGGTCATTTTGGGGTGTTTTTGGGCGTTTATGGGCGTTTCTTGGGCGTTTCTGGGCGTTTTGGGGCGTTTCTTGAGCATTTTTGCGTGTTTTTGAGCGTTTCTTGGGTGTTTTTGCGTGTTTTTGGGCGTTTTTGAGCGGTTTAGTGCATTTATAGGTGTTCTTGGGACATTTTTGCGCGTTTATGGGCGTTTCTTGGGCGTTTTTGTGCGTTTATGGGCATTTTGGGGGCGTTTTGGGGCGTTTCTTGGGCGTTTTTGAGCGTTTTTTGGGCATTTTTGAGCGTTTTTGCACTTTTATGGGTGTTTTTGGGATGTTTTTGCGCGTTTATGGGTGTTTTGGGGGTGTTTTTGGGTGTTTCTTGGGCGTTTTTGTGTGTTTTGGAGCGTTTCTTGGGCGTTTTTGAGCATTTTTTGGGCATTTTTGAGTGTTTTTGCACTTTTATGGGTGTTTTTGGGATGTTTTTGCGCGTTTATGGGTGTTTTGGGGGCGTTTTTGGGTGTTTCTTGGGCGTTTTTGAGCGTTTCTTGAGCGTTTTTGCGCGTTTTGGGGCGTTTCTTGGGCGTTTTGGGGCGTTTCTGAGCGTTCCTTGGGCGTTTTTGCGCGTTTTGGGGCGTTTCGGGGCATTTTTGGGGTTTTGGGCTCACCTCGCAGCGGCAGGGGCCGTCCGACGGAGTGGAGGCAGCGGACGAAGTCGCCGGCGGCCAGCGAGGGGAAGATCTGGTGGCCCACGCGGGTCATGATGCGCATGGAGGCCACGACGTAGGGCGAGTCGGTGAGCTGCACGCCCGCCTTGGCCAGCGGCGACGAGGGGGGGCCCATGCTGAAGGGGATGATGTACATGGTGCGGCCTGCGGGACCCCAAAAAAGGGGTTGGAGACCCCAAAAAGGGGTTGGAGACCCCAAAAAAGGTTGGAGAAGACCCCAAAAAGGGTGAGGAAGGAGAGCCTAAAAAGGAGAGCCCAAAAAGGGTGAGGAAGACCCCAAAAAAAAAGGGTGAGGAAGACCCAAAAAAAGGTTGGAGAAGACCCCAAAAAGGAGAGCTCAAAACAGGTTGAAGAAGACCCCAAAAAAAAGGTTGAAGAAGACCCCAGAAAAGGCTGAGGAAGAAGACCCCAAAAAGAGTTGAGGAACGAGACATGGAGACCCCAAAAAGGGTTGGAGAAGACCCCAAAAAGGAGACCCCAAAAAGGGTTGGAGACCCTAAAAAGGGTGAGGAAGGAGAGCCTAAAAAGGAGAGCCCAAAAAGGGTGAGGAAGACCCCAAAAAAAAAGGGTGAGGAAGACCCAAAAAAAGGTTGGAGAAGACCCCAAAAAGGAGAGCTCAAAACAGGTTGAAGAAGACCCCAAAAAAGGTTGGAGAAGACCCCAAAAAAGGTTGGAGAAGGAGACCCCAAAAAAAGGGTGAGGAAGACCCCAAAAAAGGTTGGAGAAGACCCCAAAAAGGAGAGCTCAAAACAGGTTGAAGAAGACCCCAAAAAAGGTTGGAGAAGACCCCAAAAAAGGTTGGAGAAGGAGACCCCAAAAAGAGGTTGGAGACCCCAAAAAAGGGTGAGGAAGACCCCAAAAAAGGTTGGAGAAGACCCCAAAAAAGGTGAAGAAGGAGACCCCAAAAAAAGGGTGAGGAAGACCCCAAAAAAGGTTGGAGAAGACCCCAAAAAGGAGAGCTCAAAACAGGTTGAAGAAGACCCCAAAAAAGGTGAAGAAGGAGACCCCAAAAAAGGGTGAGGAAGACCCCAAAAAAAAGGTTGGAGAAGAAGACCCCAAAAAAGGGTGAGGAAGACCCCAAAAATTAGATCCCAAAAAGGGTGAGGAAGACCCCAAAAGAGGTTGGAGAAGACCCCAAAAAGGAGAGCTCAAAACAGGTTGAAGAAGACCCCAAAAAAGGTGAAGAAGGAGACCCCAAAAAAGGTTGAGTTGAAGACCCCAAAAAGGGTGAGGAAGAACGAATCCTTTTATAGAATTTTCCTTCCCCTTTTTATAGGATTTCTCCCCAATTTTATAGGATTTTTCCCCCTCCCCTTTTTTATAGGATTTTTTTGCCAATTTTTATAGGATTTTTCCCTCTTCCTTTATAGGATTCCCCCGTTTTTTGTAGGATTTCCCTGTTTTTTATAGGATTTCCCCCTTTTTATAGGATTTCTCCCTATTCTTATAGGATTTTCCCCCTCCTTATAGCTTTTTTTCCATTTTTATAGGATTTTTTGCCAATTTTTATAGGATTTTTCCCCCTTCCTTTATAGGATTTCCCTGGTTTTTATAGGATTTCCCCCTTTTCTATAGAATTTAGCCCTTTTCTATAGGATTTCTCCCTATTCTTATAGGATTTTCACCCTCCTTATAGGATTTCTCTCCCCTCCCTTACAGGATTTGCCCGTTTTTGTAGGATTTCCCCCCGTTTTGGGGTCTGACCTTCCATGCAGCCCGGGAAGCGCTGCTGTAGGGCCTGCTCCAGCTGGGGGGGGCTCATCCAGTTGCCCAGCTGCGGGGTCCCGTTTTGGGGTCGGGGGGGGACGGCGTCCCGCTCCCGCTCCGTCACCAGCACCGTGCGGCTCTCCACCCGCGCCACGTCCCGCGGGTCCGTGCGGGCCAGCCAGCTGCGAACACACCCCAAAAACCCCAAATCAGACCCCAAAAACCCCAAATCAGACCCCAAAATCCCAAATCAGACCCCAAAATCCCAAAGCAGGGCCCCGAAACACAAATGGGAACACAAAAACCCCAAAACCCCAAAGGGAAACCCAAAACCCTAAAGGGAAACCCAGAAACCCCCAAACCCTAAAGGGAAACCCAAAAACCCCAAAACCCTAAAGGGAAACCCAAAAACCCCAAAACCCTAAAGGGAAACCCAAAACCCTAAAGGGAAACCCAAAAACCCCAAAACCCTAAAGAGAAACCCAGAAACCCTAAAGGGAACCCAAAAAAATCTAAGACCCTAAAGGGAACCCAAAGACCCTAATGGGAACCCCAAAACCCTAAAGGGAAACCCAAAAACCCCAAAACCCCAAAGGGAATCCAAAAACCCCAAAACCCTAAAGGGAAACCCAAAAAGCCTAAAGGGAACCCAAAACCCCTAAAGGGAAACCCAGAAACCCCAAAACCCTAAAGGGAAACCCAGAAACCCCAAATCAGGGCCCCAAAACCCTAAAGGGAGCCCAAAGACCCCAAAAGGGAACACAAAAACCCCAAAACCCTAAAGGGAAACCCAAAACCCTAAAGGGAAACCCAAAACCCTAAAGGGAAACCCAAAACCCTAAAGGGAAACCCAAAGACCCCAAAACCCTAAAGGGAAACCCAAAACCCTAAAGGGAAACCCAAAGACCCCAAAACCCTAAAGGGAAACCCAAAACCCTAAAGGGAAACCCAAAACCCTAAAGGGAAACCCAAAACCCTAAAGGGAAACCCAAAACCCTAAAGGGAAACCCAAAACCCTAAAGGGAAACCCAAAACCCTAAAGGGAAACCCAAAACCCTAAAGGGAAACCCAAAGACCCCAAAACCCTAAAGGGAAACCCAAAGACCCCAAAACCCTAAAGGGAACCCAAAGACCCTAAAACCCTAAAGGGAACCCAAAGACCCCAAATCAACCCCAAAACCCCAAAGCAGGGCCCAAAAACCCAAATGGGAACCCGAAAACCCCAAAACCCTAAAGGGAACCCAAAAAACCTAAATTTTTATAGGATTTTCCTCCATTTTTTATAGGATCACCCCCCAATTTTTGGAGGATTTTCCCCCAAACTTTATAGGATATTCTCCCAACTTTTATAGGATCTTCCCCAAACCTGTTATAGGATCACCTCCAAACTTTTATAGGATCTTCCCCCAATTTTTATAGGATTTCTCCCAAACCTTTGTGGGATTTTCTCCCAATTTTTATAGGATCTTCCCCAAACCTTTATAGGATTTTTCCCTGATTTTATGGGATCTTCCCCCAAACTTTACAGAATTTTCCCCAAACTTTATAGGATTTTCTCCCAATTTTTATAGGATCTTCCCCAAACCTTTATAGGATCATCCCCCAAACTTTATAGGATCACCCCCAAGATTTTATAGGATTTTCCCCAAATTTTATAGGATCTTGCCCAAAGTTTTATAGGATTTTCCCCCAATTTTTATAGGATTGCCCCCGAATTTTTATAGGATCTTTCCCTAAAAATTATAGGATTTTCCCCAAACCTTTGTAGGATTTTCCCCAAACCTTTACAGGATCTTCCCCAAACTTTTATAGGATTTCTCCCAAACCTTTGTGGGATTTTCTCCCAATTTTTATAGGATTTTCCCGAAACCTTTATACGATCTTCCCCAAATCTTTTATGGGATTTTTCCCCAAAATTTATGGGATCTTCCCCAAATATTTTATAGGGTTTCCCCAATATTTTATAGGATCTTCCCCCAAACTTCACCATACCTCGCCCAAACTTCGCCGCATCTCCCCCAGATTTTTCCGGGCTCTCTGCCCCAAATTGCCCGTTTTTCCCCCCAAAACTCACCAGTTGTCATACTTGGGGAGGGGCAGCAGCGTGCCGTCGTCCTGCAGCCCCCTGAGCAGCTCCCTGCCCCCAAACCCTTATAGGATCCCCCCAAACCTTTATAGGATCCCCCCCAAACTTCCCAGTTTCTTCCCCAAAATTTTGTAGGATCGCCCCCAAACCTTTATAGGATTTTTCCCCAATTCTTGTAGGATCATCCCCAAACTTTTATAGGATTTCCCCCAAACCTTTATAGGATTGCCCCCAAATTTTTATAGGATCTTCCCCTAAAAATTAGAGAATTTTCCCCAAACCTTTATAGTATTTTCCCGAAAACTTTATAGGATCTTCCCCAATTTTTATAGGATTTCTCCCAAACCTTTATGGGATTTTCTCCCAATTTTTAAAGGGTCATCCCCCAAACTTTATAGGATTTTCCCCTGATTTTTATAGGATCTTCCCCAAATCTTTATAGAATTTTCCCCAAACTTTTATAGGATCTTCCCCCAATTTTTATAGGATATTCCCCAAACCTTTATGGGATTTTCTCCCAATTTTTATAGGATCTTCCCCAAAACTTTTATAGGGTTTCCCCAGTATTTTATAGGATCTTCCCCCAAACTTCACCATATCTCGCCCAAACTTGGTCAGACTTCCTCCAAATTTTTTCACGCTCTCTGCCCCAAATTGCCCGTTTTTCCCCCAAAACTCACCAGTTGTCATACTTGGGGAGGGGCAGCAGCGTGCCGTCGTCCTGCAGCCCCCTGAGCAGCTCCCTGCCCCCAAACCTTTATAGGATCCCCCCAAACTTCCCAGTTTCTTCCCCAAAATTTTGTAGGATCGCCCCCAAACCTTTATAGGATTTTTCCCCAATTCTTGTAGGATCATCCCCAAACTTCCATAGGATTTCCCCCAAAACTTTATAGAATTTTCTCCCAATTTTTATAGGATTGGCCCCGAATTTTTATAGGATCATCCCCAAACCTTTATAGGATTTCCCCCAAACTTTTAGGGAATTTTCCCCCAACCTTTTATAAGGTTTCCCTAATATTTTATAGGATTTTCCCCAAGACTTTATAGGATCTTCCCCAAACTTTTATAGGATGACCCCCCAATTTTTATAGGATTTTCCCCCAAGTTTTGTAGGTTTTTCCCCAAACCTTTATAGGATCATCCCCCAATTTTTATAGGATTTCTCCCAAACCTTTACGGGATTTTTCCCCAATTCTTGTAGGATCATCCCCAAACCTTTTATAGGGTTTCTGCTATATGTTATAGGATTTCCCCCTAATTTTTATAGGATCTTCCCCCCAACTTTGTCATATCTCGCCCAAACTTGGTCAGACTTCCCCCAAACTTTTCCGGGCTCTCTGCCCCAAATTGCCCGTTTTTCCCCCCAAAACTCACCAGTTGTCATACTTGGGGAGGGGCAGCAGGGTCCCGTCGTCCTGCAGCCCCCTGAGCAGCTCCCTGCCCTCCTCCTCGGAGCCGTCGCAGAGCCGCAGGGCCCGGGGCCGGCACAGCCTCGCCCCCTCCTCCACGAAAGCGCGCGCCGGGGGGGGCAGCGCCGCCAGGGCCCCCCCGTGCAGCCCCCGCCTGGAGGTTTTGGGGTGAAAAAGAGAGGAATTGGGGCAAAGGGAGAAAGGTCAGAGCCCCCCCGGGGGTTGCGCAAGGCCCCGCTGTGGCCTTTGGTCCTTGGGGAGGGGGAGGGGGGGGGCAAAGGGCGAGGGGACGTGGACAGAGCCCGGCCCCCCCCCCAGGGATGGGGGTGGACCCTATAGAGCCCCCCCGACCCTATAGAGCCCCCCTGACCCTATAGAGCCCCCCCAGACCCCATAGACCCCCTACTCGACCCCTATAACCCCCCAAACCCCCCCCAGCCCCATAGACCCTATAATACCCCCAAGACCCTATAGACCCCCCCCAGACCCTATAACTCCCCCCATGACCCCATAGACCCCCCCCGACCCCAAAGACCCCATAGACTCCCCCCATGACCCCACAGACCCCCCCCAGCCCCATAGACCCTATAACACCCCCAAGACCCTATAGACCCCCCCTCAACCCTATAACTCCCTACATGACCCCATAGACCCCCCCGACCCTATAACAGCCCCAAGACCCCATAGACTCCCCCCAGACCCTATAACCCCCCCACGACCCCACAGACCCCCCCCTGACCCTATAGACCCCCCCCTAAACCCCTATAACCCCCACGACCCCATAGAACCCCCCCAAACCCCATATGGTCCCAAAAACCCCCTAACTCCCCCCAAACCCCATATCACCCCCATAACCCCCCCCCGACCCCATAAGGTCCCCAAAATCCCATAACACCCCCCTAAACCCCATAACTCCCCCCCGACCCCATACGGCCCCAAAAAAGCCGTATTTGCCCCCAAAACCACCCCATATGGCCCCCCAAAACCCCGTATTTGTCCCCAAAACAGCTCCATATGGTCCCAAAATCCCAATATCTTCCCCCAGAAAGCCCCTTAGCACCCCAAAAACCCCACATTTCTCCCCAAAACAACCCTATATAGCCCCTAAGGCCCCAAAATCCCACTGTTTTCCCCCAAAATCCCCACTTTTTCCCCCAAAACTCCTCTACAGCCCCAAAATCCCCCTATTTTCCCCCAAAACCGCTTATTTCCCTTGAAATCCATCCCCACAGCCCCAAAATCCCACTGTCTTCCCCCAAAACAGCCCCTACAACCCCAAAATCCCACTATTCTCCCCCAAAACCCCTTGTGCAGCCCCAAAATCCCTACTTTTTCCCCAAAAACCCCTTTACAGCCCCAAAATCCCCCTTTTTTCCCCCAAAACCCCTCATACAGCCCCTAACCCCTTCTATCTTCCCCCAAGACAGCCCCTACAGCCCCAAAATCCCACTATTCTCCCCCAAAACCCCTCACACAGCCCCAAAGTCCCACCGTCTTCCCCCAAAACAGCTCCAAAATCCCCCTATTTTCCCCCAAAGCCCCCTTTTTCCCCCAAACCACCCCCTTCAACCCCCAAACCCTCCCCTTTTCCCCCAAAACCCCTCATACAGCCCCAAAATCCCCCTTTTTCCCCCCAAAACCCACCCGAAGGCCCTGAGGCAGCCGATCGCTTTCTGCATCTCCGCCTCTCCCCCCCCTCCCCCCCCCCCGGGTCCCTTTTACCCCCTCGGAGGGGGGGGGGGGGGGGGGAAGGACCCCAGGATCCGGGTGGCACCCATGGGTGGGGGGGGGGGGGGGCACCCATGGGTGGGGGGGGGGCGGGGACCCCCCAAGCCCAACCCCTGGGTGCTAAAACCCCCCCCGATCCTTCAAAAACCCCATCCCGACCCACACAAAACCACCCTCAAACTATCCAAAAGCCTCGATTCTCACCCAAAAAGGCTTAAAATTGTAAAAAAAGCCGATTTTGGCGATTTTTTACCTCAGAGTTCGCCGCCCGCAGCCGCCGCCGCGCCCCCGCCGCCATTTTGTGCCCCCCTCAGGCAGCCCCCACCCCCTTTTTCCCCTCGATTTTCCCCTTTTTTCCCCTTTTTTTTCCCCCTTTTTTGCTCTTTTTCTCCTCCGCGGGCTTGCCCTGGCTGCTTCCGGCGGGGTTAATTAGCCGTTTGTTAATTAATGAGGGTTAATTAAGCTCGGGGCGCTAATGGCGGAGCCGGGGGTCGCCTCAGGACCCTGAGGGGAGTGGGGGGGGTTGAGGGGGGGGGGAAAGGGCGGGAAAGGCGGCGCGCATGCGCAGTGCGCGGAAGTGAGGGCAGCGCGCAGGTGAGGGCAAGGCTCTGCGCATGCGCGGCGCCGCGCTGGCGGCTTCAGGGCGGGCACCGCGCATGCGCGGCGGCGTGGCGCGAGGGCAAGGGGGCGCCGCCATTTTGGGAGGGGGCGGGGCTTGGCCGCGGTGACGGCGTTTGTGCATATTAATGAGGTAGTTATGAATATTAATCAATCGATTCGACTAAAACGGGTCATTAATGGACTCTGTGGGTGTTAATTGATGTTAATTAGGGGTTTTGTGAATATTAAGGAGGGTTTGGTGGTGTTATGGGGGGGTTGTTGGCCAAGGAGAGCGCTAATTAATGGATTAATTAATTAATTACGTCATGAATGTGAATATTTTAATGAGTTTTGATAATTAGCGGACCTAAATATGGATATTAATGAGGGTAGGCCTGAGGGTTTGGGGATTTTCTCTGATTTCGGCCCAAAAATATCAAATTTCGACAAAAACTAACAAATTTTGACAAAAAAAAATCTCAAATTTTGCCTCAGAATTCTCAATTTTCTCAATTTTAAAAAAAAAATCTCCCCAAAATCTCAGACTTCTCCCCAAAAATCTCTGATTTCTCAGACAAAACCTTACATTTCTCCCCAAAAATCTCAAAATTTCCCCCCAAAATCTCAAAACTTGCCAAAAAACATCAATTTTCTCCCCAAAATGCTCAATTTTTCCCCAAATACCTGAAATTTCCCCCAAATATTCCAAGATTTCCCCAAAACATTTCAAATTCCGCCCCCAAAACCTTAAACTTTGGCCTAAAAATATCGAAATTTATCGAGATCAACCCCAATTAGTCCCAAGTACCCCAAAATGGCCAAAAATGGCCCCAAAATGGCCCCAAAGATCCCAAAATCAACCCCAAATCAACCTCAATTGGCCCCAAGTACCCCGAAATTGCCCCCAAATTGCCCCCAATCAACCCCAAATGCCCCCAAATTGACCCAAAATTGCCCCAAATGACCCAAAACGACCCAAAATGGCCCAAAACGGTCAAAACTTGCCCCAAAATGGCCCCAAAGATCCCCAAATCAACCCAAAATCGCCCCAATAAAGGCTGATAAAGCTTAATTAACCATTAATTAGTGTTTAATTAGCGTCCGTCCGCGGGTAATTAAGCGCCCCTTAATTAATAAACCATGGCTGGTCATTAATTGGAGGGGGGGGGGCACTTGGGGGGCACTTATGGGGCGATGTGGGGCACTTATGGGGCACTTATGGGGTGATGGGGGCAGTTATGGGGCAGTTGGGGGGCAGTTATGGGGCAGTGTGGGGCACTTGGGGGGTGATGTGGGGCAGTTATGGGGCGATCTGGGTCACTTATGGGGCACTTATGGGGCAGTTGTGGGGTGATGTGGGGCAGTTGTGGGGCAATTTGGGGCAGTTGTGGGGCGATGTGGGGCAGTTATGGGGCAGACTTTGGGGGTCCCCATCAGGTCACGGTCTCCTCCGGGGGGTCTGGAAGAGAAGAAAGGGGGGGGTCAGATCTATGGGGCAGCCCCACGGATCTATGGGGCACCCCACGGATCTATGGGGCAGCCCAAAGGATCTATGGGGCACTCCTAGGGATCTATGGGGCAGCTTCCTTGATCTATAGGGCACCCCTAAGGATCGATGGGGCACCCCTAGGGATCTATGGGGCAGCCCCACGGATCTCTGGGGCAGCCCTAGAGATCTATGGGTCAGCCCCAGGGATCTATAGGGCAGCTCTAAGGATCTATGGGGCAGCTTCCTTGATCTATAGGGCACCCCACGGCTCTATGGGGCAGCCCCACAGATCTATGGGTCAGCTTCTTTGATCTATGGGGCAGCTTCCTTGATCTATGGGGCAGCCCCACGGCTCTATAGGGCACACCTAACGATCTATGGGGCAGCCCCACGGATCTATGGGTCTGCCCCACAGATCTATGGGGCAGCTTCCTCGATCTATGGGGCACCCCACGGCTCTATGGGGCACCCCACAGATCTATGGGGCAGCTCACCGCAGGCGGCCAGGGGCAGGACGTCGTCCCGGAAGGTGGCGAAGGCGTCGTAGGCGAACAGCAGGGCGAGGGCCAGGCCGAAGCTCTGGGGGCGGGGCTAAGTCAGAAGGGGGCGGGGCTTGGGGGAAGGGGAGGGGCTTAGGGGGAGCGGAGGGGCTTAAGGGGAGGGTTTGTGGGGAAGGGAGGGGCTTATAGGGAAGGGGAAGGGCTTGGAGGGGCGGGGCTTAGGGGGAAGGGGAGGGGCTTAGGGGGAAGAGGAGGGGCTTCTGGAGAAGGGGGAGGGGCTTAGATGGAAAGGGGAGGGGCTTAAGAGGAGGGTTTATGGGGGTGGGAGGGGCTTAGGGGGAGGGGAGGGGCTTAGGGGAGGTGTGGGGCTTAGGGGGAGGGGCTTAGGGGGAAGGGGGCGTGGTTTAGGGAAAGGGGTGGGGTTTAGGGGAAGGGGCGGGGCTTATAGGGGAGGGCTTATAATGAAAGGGGAGGGGCTTAGGGGGGTGGGTGGGGTTTTAGGGGAGGGGAGGGGCTTATGGGAAATGGGCGGGGCTTATGGGGACGGGGCGTGGTTTTAGGAAAGGGGAGGGGCTTATAGGGGAGGAGGAGTGGCTTATGGGGAAGGGGGCGGGGTTATTAGGACAGGGGGCGGGGTTTTAGGGGAAGGGGCGGAGTTTATGGACAGGGGCGGGGCTTATAGAGGAGGGGAGGGGCTTGTAGGAAGGGGAGGGGCTTCGGGGAAAGGGGAGGGGCTTATAGGGGAAGGGGGTGGGTTTTAGGGGCAGGGGCGGGGGTTGGGGGCAGGGGTGGGGTTTTAAGGAATGGGGCGGGGTTTGGGGGCAGGGGGAGGGGCTTAGGGTCAGGGGGCGGGGCTTAGGGGTCAGGGGGCGGGGCTTGGGGGCACTCACAAAGGTGGCCACGGCCAGGCCCTGCCGGGAGCCCGCGATGGCCACCAGGGCCACCAGGAGGGACACCACAACCCCGCTGCAGCCACGGAGCAGGTCCTGGGGGGCACAGACCCCATGGGGGACCCCATAGGGACCCACAGACCCCATAGGGACCCCACAGACCCCATAGGGACCCACAGACCCCATAGGGACCCCACAGACCCCATAGGGACCCACAGACCCCATAGAAACCCCATAGGACCCATAGACCCCATAGGGACCCCATAGGGACCCCATGGGACCCATAGACCCCATACAGACCCACAGACCCCATAGGACCCATAGCGCCCCATAGAGCCCATAGGGACCCCATAGGGACCCCCAGACCCCATAAAACCCATAACAACCCCATAGGGACCCATAGAAACCCCATAGCGCCCCATAGCCCCCCATACCCACCCTATAGGGCCCCATAGAGACCCCATATTGCCCCATATCACCCCACATTGCCCCATAACCCCCCAAAACCACCCCATATCCCCCCCAACCACCCCATAACCCCCCCCATGTCCCCCCATAACCACCCCATACCCACCCCATAACCACTCCATAGTGCCCCATATCACCCCATAGCGCCCCATAGAGACTCCATATTGCCCCATAACCCCCCAAAACCCCCACACACCCACCCCATAACCCCCCATATCCACCCCATAACCCCCCTTAACCACCCCATATCACCCCATATCCCCCCCATAGCGCCCCATAACCACCCCATATCCCCCCAAACCCACCCCATAACCACCCTATATCACCCCATAGCGCCCCATAGGGCCCCATAGACCCCATACAGCCCCATAACCACCCCATATGCCCCCATACCCACCCCATATCCCCCCAAACCCACCCCATATCACCCCATAGCACCCCATAGAGACCCCATATTGCCCCATAACCCCCCAAACCCACCCCATATCCCCCCCAAAACCACCCCACAGCCACCCCATAACCCCCCCATATCACCCCATAATCCCCCCATAACCCCCCCATATCCCCCAAACCCACCCCATAACTGCCCCATATCCCCCCACAGCCACCCCATATCCCCCCATACCCACCCCATAACCCCCCAAACCCACCCCATATCCCCCCCACAGCCACCCCATACCCCCCCCGACCCCATACCCCCCCCACCCCGTACCAGGCAGGCCCCGTGGGGCAGCTGTGGGGCAGGACGCAGCAGCCGGGCCCCCAGGGCAGCGGCGCCCCACAGGCTCTGCCCCACGGCCACGGCCAGCGTGGGGGGCGCGGGGACGGCCAAAAGGCACAGCAGCAGCAGCAGCACCGCCTGCCCCACACACACCCCATAACTGCCCCATAGCCACCCCATAACCGCCCCATAACCACCCCATAACTGCCCCATAGCCACCCCATAACCGCCCCATAGAGACCCCAAAACCGCCCCATAGCCACCCCATAGCGACCCCATAACTGCCCCATAGCGACCCCATAGCCACCCCATAACTGCCCCATAACTGCCCCATAGCGACCCCATAACTGCCCCACAGCGACCCCATAGTGACCCCATAACCACCCCATAACTGCCCCATAACCGCCCCATAGAGACCCCATAACTGCCCCGTAGGGACCCCATAGGGACCCCATAGCGACCCCATAACCACCCCATAGGGACCCCATAGACACCCCATAGCGACCCCATAACTGCCCCATAGCGACCCCATAGCAACCCCATAACTGCCCCATAGCCACCTCATAACTGCCCCATGGCGACCCCATAGCGACCCCATAGCCACCCCATAACCGCCCCATAACCGCCCCATAACTGCCCCATAGAGACCCCATAGGGACCCCATAGGGACCCACAGCGCCCCAAAACCCCCCCATTTCACCCCATAACCACCCTAAACCCACCCCATAGCCCCCCATAGTGACCCCATAACCCCCCATATCCCCCCCAAATCCCCCCATATCTCCCCAAACCCACCCCATATCCCCCCATAACCCCCCCATCTCACCCCATAACCCCCCCAAAATCCCCCCCGATCCCATAACGACCCCATAACCCCCCCATATCCCCCCCTTGACCCCATAACCCCCCCATATCCCCCCATAACCCCCCCTTGACCCCATAACCCCCCCCAAATCCCCCCATAACCCACCCCATAGCCCCTCCCTGATCCCATAACCCCACCCCCTGACCCCATAGTGACCCCATAACCCCCCCATAACCCCCCAAAATCCCCCATAACCCCCCAAATCTCCCCATATCCCCCCCATAGCACCCCATAACCACCCCCCCGACCCCATAACGACCCCATAGTGACCCCATAACGACCCCATAACCCCCCCAAACCCACCCCATAACGACCCCATAACCCCCCCATAGCACCCCGGACCCCAAAACCTCCCCCATTACCCCCCAAATCCCCCCAAAACCCCCCAAAATCCCCCATAACCCCCCCAACTCACCCCATGGTGACCCCAAATCCCCCCCCTTGACCCCAAATCCCCCCCCGACCCCATAGTGACCCCATAACCCCCCCAAACCCCCCAAAATCCCCCATAACCCCCCCAAACCCCCCCATAGCGACCCCAAACCCCCCCGATCTGACCCCAAATCCCCCCCCTTGACCCCATAACCCCCCCCATGACCCCCCCATGACCCCCCCATGCCCCCCCCGACCCCAAATCCCCCCGATCTGCCCCCAAACCCCCCCCCCGTTACCAGCTCTGCCCCCAGGAGCCCCCCCTTTGGGGTGCGCAGAGCCCCCAGGTCCCACGGCCCCATAGCGGGGGGGGGGGGACACGTGACCGGGGGGTCACGTGGGGGGGTCGGGGTTACTCGGGGTCAGCCGGGGGGGGGGAGGGGAATGGCCCCGCCTGGCACCGGGGGGACAATGGGGGCTCTGTGGGGGCACTGGGAGGGACTGGGAGGGGACTGGGAGGGACTGGGAGGGGATTGGGGGGGACTGGGAGGGGATTGGGGGGGACTGGGAGGGACTGGGAGGGGATTGGGGGGGACTGGGAGGGACTGGGAGGGACTGGGAAGGACTGGGAGGGGATTGGGGGGGACTGGGAGGGACTGGGAGGGGATTGGGTGGGACTGGGAGGGACTGGGGGGGACTGGGAGGGACTGGGAGGGACTGGGGGGGGATTGGGGGGGACTGGGAGGGACTGGGAGGGACTGGGGGGGACTGGGCTATACTGGGAACGAATTGGTGGGGGACTGGGAGGCAACTGGGATGTACTGGGGTAAACTGGGAAGGACTGGTGGAGAACTGGGAGGGAACTGGGAGGGACTGGGAATGAACTGGGGCAACTGGGAGTGACCAAGAGGGACCAGTGGGCAACTGGGAGGCAACTGGGAATGAACTGGTGTGGAACTCGGCTGAACTGGTAGGGACTGGGAGTAAATTGGGCTAAACTGGGAGTGAACTGGGAGCAACTGGGACATACTGGGAAGGAACTGGGCAAACTGGGAGGTGACTGGGAGTGAACTGGGATGGAACTGGGCTATACTGGGAGAGCCTGGGGGCAAACTGGGCTGAACTGGGAGGGAACTGGGGGTGAACTGGGAGCAACTGGGAGGGAACTGGGATGGAACTGGGCTATACTGGGACATACTGGGAAGGAACTGGGCTGAACTGGGAGGGAACTGGGAGCAACTGGGAGCAAACTGGGCCAAACTGGGCCCCCCCTGTGTGTGTAGGCCCCTCCCCCACCTCCCTTTAGGCCCCGCCCCCTCCCTTTAGGCCCCTCCCCCTTTAGGCCCCGCCCCCAATCACGTGACACCGGCCGCCATCTTTTTTCCCCCCTCTTTATTAACCCCTCCCCCCCCATATAAGGGCAAGCGAGCCCCGCCCCCTCCTCCCTCAGGCCCCGCCCCCTCCCTTTGCGACTCCTCCCCCTCTTTTTTAAGCCCCGCCCCCCGCCCTTTAAGCCCCGCCCCCCGCCCAGGGCGACGTCCAATCCGGCGCCACCTGCAACGATAAGAGAGAAGAGAAGGGGGCGGGGCCAAAGGGGGGGAGGGGGCGTGGCTAAAGGGGAGGAGGGGGCGTGGTCAGGTGGAGGAAGGGGGGGCGGGGCCTCGAGGGGGGTAGCCCCGCCCCCCTACAAAGGGGCGGGGCCAAAGTGGGCGGCGGCCGTCAGTAGGGGGAGTACCAGGAAGTGGCGCGGGCGCGGCCCCTGCGGAGAGACAAAGGGGGCGGGGCTGGAGGACCGGGAGGGGCGGGGCTGGAGGACTCGAGGGGCGGGGCCAGCGAGCCGAGGGGCGGGGCCAGGGAGCCAAAGGGGGGGCCCAGGGGGACCCCGAAAGGACCCCACCAGAGGCTCCGCCCCCTGTGGCTCCGCCCACATTTGGCCCCGCCCATGTGGCCACGCCCACCTTAAGCTCCGCCCCTTTTGAGTCTGTCATGTTAAGCCCCGCCCCCTTTAAGCCCCACCCCTCCCTTATTCCCCCATAGACACTATAGGAACCCCTTTAAGCCCCTCCCCTTTGTCCCTACCCCTTTAAGCTCCGCCCCCACCCACTTAAGCCACGCCCCCTAAGACCCCACCCACTCAAGCCACGCCCCCTTTAGGCCACGCCCTCTCCTATATTCCCTCCCCCAGAGCCTCCATTAGGCGACCTCTCCCCCCCAAACCCCCCTCACCTCCCAAACTCCACCCCCTGGGACCCCGCCCACTTAAGCCACGCCCCCTGCGGCCCCACCCACTTAGGCTACGCCCCTTTTAGCCCCTCCCCTTCCTGTTTTCCCTCCCCCAGAGCCACCCAGAGCCACTATAGAAGACCCAAACCCCCTTGACCTCCCAATCTCCGCCCCCTCCGACCCCACCCACTTTAACCACGCCCCCTAAGGCTCCACCCACTCAAGCCACGCCCCCTTTAGGCCACGCCCCTTCCTATATCTGCTCCCATAGCGCCTCCCGTAGGCACCACAGAGACCTCCGACCCCCTTGACCTCCCAAACTCCGCCCCCTCCGACCCCACCCCGCTACGCCCCGCCCCCCGAGGCCCCACCCCGTTAGGCCCCGCCCCCCGGAGGCCCCGCCCCCCACCTGTAGGCCCTCCCGCGGGGCCGGCTGTAGGCGCTGTAGAAGCGGGCGCGGGCGGAGCTGTAGCCGCCCCCTCGGCCCCGGTACCGAGCCCGGGGGAAGCCCCGGTCGGTGCTGCTGATCCCCGGCCGATTGGTCCGTTTGGGGATCACCTGTGACGTCACCGAGGGGGCGTGGTCACTGGGGACACGCCCACCTAGGCCACGCCCCTTTGGGTGAAGCCACGCCCCCTTCTACCTTAATCTGCCGCCCGCGGAAGAGGGACTCGTCCAGCGCCATCGACGTCCGCACCGACTCCTTGTCCGAGAACTCGATGTAGGCGAACCTTTTTTGGGGCAAAAACGCACAATTTTGGGTCACTTCAAGCTTTTTCAGGCCCTTTTCCATCTTTTTAGAACCTTACGGTTATTTTCAGAGGGTGTTTTGGGGGTTATTTGGGGAGTTTGGGTCGTTTTTGAGACTTTTTCGAGGTGATGCGGATTTTGGGGTGTTTTGGGGGATTTCACCTTTTTTTGCGTTTTTTTGGAGGGTTTGGGTAATGTTTGGGGTGTTTAGGGTGTTTTTTTAGGGGGTTGGGGACTTTTCAGGGTCTTCTGGGGGTTCTTTTGGGGTTTTAGGAGCTTTTTGGGGGACTTTTAGGGTTTTGGGGGCTTTTTAGGGTCTTTGGCTGCTTTTTGGGGATGTTTCATGATTTTTGGCGGTTTCCTGTGTTTTTTTTTTAATGGGCATTTCATTCTGGTGTCCTTTCAGGTCCCTTTGAGGCGATTTCTGGGCCATCTTGGGTCCCTTTGGGCCATTTAGGTCCCTTTTGTGTCTCTTTGGGACCATTTCTGGCCATTTCGGATCCCTTTGGGTCCATTTAGGTCTATTTCGGGTCCCTTTGGGGCCATTTCGGTCCCATTTCTGGGCCATTTTGTGTCCCTTTGGGTCCCTTTTGTGTCTCTTTGGGTCCATTTAGGTCCCTTTTGGGTCCCTTTGGGGCCATTTTGGGTCCACTTAGGTCCCTTTTGGGTCTCTTTGGGGCCATTTCTGACCATTTTGGGTCCCTTTGGGTCCATTTAGGTCCCTTTGGGGTCTCTTTTGGGCCATTTTGTGTCCTTTTGGAGCCATTTTGGTCTCTTTTGGGTCTCTTTGGGTCCATTTAGGTCCATTTCAGGTCCCTTTGGGGCCATTTAGCTCCCTTTTGTGTCTGCTTGGGGCCATTTCTGGCCATTTTGTGTCCCTTTTGGTCCCTTTTGAGTCTTTTTGGGTCCATTTAGGTCCCTTTTGTGTCCTTTCAGGTCCCTTTTGGGCCATTTCAGCTCCCTTTAGGCCCCTTCCGAGCCCCTTTCCGCTCCCACCCCCCCTCCCCCCCCCCGGGTGTAATTTTGGGGCCAATCCCCGTGTTTTGGGGCCCCCCTCACCCTTTGGGGTGCCCGCTGTACTTGTCGCAGAGGATGGTGACGCGGTTGACGGAGCCGCAGCCGTGGAAGTGGGCCTCCAGCTCCTCCGCCGTCGCCCCGTAGTCCACCTAATTAACAGGGGCGTGGCTTAGCTAACGAGGGGGCGGGGCTAATTAATTAACCCCGCTCGTTAAGCCCTCACATTGCCCACGTAGATGGAGCGAGCGTCCGCCTCCATCTTCTCCTCCAAGGACATGATGACCGGGCCGGCTGCGGGGTGGGAGGAGCCTCGGTGAAAAGGGGCGGGGTTTAAAAGGAAGGGGCGGGGTTATGGTAATGAGGGGGCGTGGCCTGACCGTTGCCCGGCGGGGGGCTCATGTTCATTTGTTTCTCCACCTCGTTCTGCAGCTCCTTCAGCTTCTCCGCCTCCTCCTCCATCTCCCGCACCCGGGCCTTGATGGCCTCCAGCTCCTGGGGGGGGGGAAGGGGGCGGGGTTAAAGGGGTTAGGCCACGCCCACGAAGGGGGACACGCCCACTGGTGCCGTGGGGGAACGCCCACTGGGAGGGGGCAACCCATGTGTGGGACCGGACCCCCCTCACGTGACCCCACATGGCCCCAGACCCCCCTCACGTGACCCCATGTGACCCCAGGACCCCCCTCACGTGACCCCATGTGACCCCAGACCCCCCTCACGTGACCCCACGTGACCCCAGACCCCCCTCACATGACCCCATGTGACCCTAACACCCCCCTTGTGACCCCATGTGGCCCCAGACCCCCCTCACATGACCCTAACTCCCCCCCATGTGACCCCAGACCACCCCCACGTGACCCCAGACCCCCCCTCACGTGACCCCAGACCCCCCTCACATGACCCTAACCCCCCCATGTGACCCCAGACCACCCCCACATGACCCCAGACCCCCCTCACGTGACCCCACATGGCCCAAGACCCCCCTCACGTGACCCCATGTGACCCTACACCCCCCTCACGTGACCCTAACACCCCCCCCATGTGACCCCATATGGCCCCAGACCCCCCTCACGTGACCCTAACCCCCCCTCACATGACCCCAGACCCCCCAACCCCCCCCCACGTGACCCCAGACCCCTCCCCTCAGCACCCAGGACCCCCCTCGCCCCCCCCAAAGTGACCCCAAAACCCCTTAAACCCACCCCAAAACCCCCTCAAATCCCCTTTTCCAGCCAAATTCCCCCCTCACTTGACCCCAGACCCCCCCCACGTGACCCAAGACCCCCCTCGAGCCCCCAAAACCCCATTTTCCGCCCAAATTCCTGCCCCACGTGACCCCAGCCCCCCCTCACGTGACCCCGTCCCCCCCACCCCCCATTTTCCCGCCAAACCCCTCCCCCACGTGACCCCCTCCCCCCATTTCCCGCCATTTCCTTCCTCCACGTGACCCCACGCCCCCTCCCTTCCCTCCTCCCGCCCCCCAAACCCCCTCAAATCCCCCCAAATCTCCCCCAAACCCCCTCAAATCCCCTTCAAACCCCCCCAACCCCCCCCAAACCCCCCCAATTCACCTCAAATCCTCCCCAAACCCCCTCAAACCACCCCCAAACCCCCCTAATTCCCCCCAAACCACCTCCAAAACCCCTCAACCTCCCCCCAAGCCTCCTCAAATCCCCCCAAACCCCCCCCAAAACCCCTTCAAACCTCCTCAAATCCCCCCAAACCTCCTCAAACGCCCCCAAACCCCACTCAACCCCCCCCAAAACCCTTCAAATTCCCCCCAAACCCCCTTCAAACCTCCTCAAATCCCCCCAAATCCCCCCCAAACCCCCCCAATTCCCCTTCAAACCCTCTCAACCCCCCCAAATTCACCTCAAATCCCTCCCAAACCGTCCCCAAACCCCCCAATCCCCCTCAAATCCCCCCAAACCCACCCCAATCCCCCTCAAACCACCCCTAAACCCCTCCAACCCCCCCTAATCCTCCTCAAATCCCCCCCAAACCCCCTCAAACCCACCCCAATTCCCCCCAAACCGCCTCAAACCCTCTCAAACCCCCCCAATTTACCTCAAATCCCCCTCCAACCCCCCCCTAATCCTCCTCAAATCCCCCCAAACCCCCTTCAAACCCCCTCAAATCCCCCTAAACCGCCTCAAATCCCCCCAAACCCCCCCCCGTTCCCCCCCTCACCGGGTCCTCGATGGCGGAGTCCCCCGCGTCTCCGTCCCCGAGCCCGGCCTCCTCCTCCAGCTCCTCGTGGCCTTCGTGAGGCGCCTGCGGCCCGGCGGCTCCCCCGGCACCACCACCACCACCACCGGCCCCGGCCCCACCGGCCCCACCGGCGGCCGCTCCGGCACCCCCAGCACCCCCCCCACCCCCCGCCGAGGCCGACACCGCCCCGGCTGCGGCCCCGGCGGCCGAAGCCGGCGCCGCCAGCGACGAGGAGGCGGCAGCGGAGCCTCCCCCGGCGCCCCCCGGGCCTCCCCCAACGCCCCCCGGGGCCGCTCCGCCGCCGCTCGCCCCCCTCTCCCCCCCCGCGCCCCCTCCGCCGCCTCCTCGGCCGGCCCGGCCGCGAGCCCCGGCCTCCCCCGCCTCGTCCCCGTGGTGGTGGTGGTGGCCGGAGGAGCCCAGCCCGTTGCCGTAAGCCCCCGGCCCGGGGCCCGGCTCCGAGGCCGCCGCCGCCGCCTGCCCGGAGCCGCCGGAGCCGCCGCCGCCCCGCAGCGCCGCCGCCATCTCCGCCCGGCGCATGCGCGGCGCCGCCGGCCGCTGATTGGCCCAGAGGGGCCCGCGGGGGCGGGGCCCGGGGAGGGTGGGGGGGGTCTTAAAGGGGACGCGGCGCCCGGGTGGGAGAGGCTGGGGGGGGGGTTGAAAGTTTTAGAGGTTTTTGGGGTGGGTTTTAGAGGTTTCGGGGGTTTATAGAGGGTGGGGGTGTGGGATTGGGGTTATCGGGGGTTTATGAGGGGTTTGGGGAGGGTGTGGGTGGGTAATGGGGCGTTTTGCCCTCAGTTTCCTTCTCGGCCTTCAAAAAACGTTTTTTTTCCTCGTTTTTATGCTTAATTTTGTCAAATGTTAAAATTATTAATAGGTATTATGTAAATGTTACCTCAGGATTTTAGTAA